>NC_133649.1:66980490-67209572 GCF_009905375.1 Apium graveolens
GTGGACTGTGATTAATTCTAAGTCCTACAATTTAAAATGAAAAATATGATTTAAAATACAAATTACGAATAAAAATATAAAATGCGATTAAAATTATAAAACGAGATTGATAATTAATAATTGTAGTTAAGTGGTATTGGTGAATTTGCGAATTGTTGTTGTGATTGATTTGACGTCGGGATGTTCGAAGGGTTAGCCGATAATTAAAGGAGGTGCTGCCCGATTTCCGGAAAATATAATTACGGAAATACGAAGCCGTACCTAATGGCTATCGGAACGTAGATGGATGATATGTAACTATTTTGTACGAAATCTGATTATGTTGTGATGAAATACTTTACGAAAATCGATAACCTTAATTTCATAAAAGGATAGATATACCTATTTTCTGAAAATGAACCGACTTTCGAAGACGTGAACCCTAATTGATACGTGTATTATTTATGAAGTATTACGAGTCGGGTTTTGTTAACGTTCAGGTAGATGGTTAGCGAGGATATGTCAAGCATAATCGAACGTCTAAGTTAGGGTGTTTCGACTTTGTAGGTGCTAGTCGGAAAGCCCAAGAGTTGGCATTGGATAGCCTAGTGGACAGTCGACGAGCTCAGTAAGGTTCCAATCGAAGGACCTGAGTGTTGAAGTCGAAGCCAGGGTAATCTAGTGGTTAAACGTGTCGGCTCAAGGTCAATCAGTATTAGTTGTAAAGCTCTGCAAGGCAAGTACCTCTGAACAAATCTTTTACAATTCAGTACTATATGAATAATTGTTGATTTAAATTTACGTACTGGAACAGAACGTTTAAGTTACGTATCCCCTAGGTTTCAAATTATTTGTTAACTTGGTTTTGGGGGAAAAGTAACTTCTGAAAATACCTATCTCTAAGTTTTGAGTAAAATGAATTTTTTTTGGGAAAATGTGCTGTGTTATAATTGTTTTGACAAGATATAGGTAAGTGATTTGGAAAACTGGATAAAAATGATCAGATAATTGGATGAGTGTGCGCAGAAGGCCCGTAACGGTCTGGAAGTTAGCGTAAGAGGGGAAGTGGTTGCGCACCCTGTTATAACCACCAGCCCAGCGTGACAGAGACCTAGCTAGTCTCTGAGTTCCGAAACAAGTTTCATAGGATAGCCTGATCAGCTGTCTCACCAGGGATCATCCAATACTTTTATATCTGAGCAAGTGATTTTATGGTTCCCGGAGAGGAACAAATTGTATATGTCCTGTGATGGGACAAGTTTTATAGGTCCTGTGATGGGACGAGTTTTATAGATCCTGTGATGGGATAAGTTTTATGGTTCCCGTAATGGAACAAATGGTTTATAGATCCTGCGATGGGACGGAAGATTTTAAAATGAAAGAAGCATGCTAAATTAGAAATTGATATTTATGCACAGCACACAACTAATGATTTGGTTTTACAGAGCATGCTAGTTTTGATATCCAGTTCACACATGTTTTACTTGTTTTCTAGCAAGTTATGATTTTTGTTCCTATAATTGTTTATCAAACTGTTTTTGATTATTATTCATATAGTGGTACTGCTGAGCAATTGATTGCTCACCCTTGCAAAAATGTTTTATATATGTATTACAGATGCCTAGAGGATTCTCCCGTGGTAGTCAGGGCAGAGTTCCAGTTCCTTCTGTATCAGGCTCTCTCTGAGGTAGTTGTGTTGGACCCAAGCGGGTCTGTTGAGTTGCTGAATAAAGATAATATTATTTGGATTATCTTTAGTAAGTTAGTTTTGTGATGGTTGTAACCTAAGTCATACTTAAACCTGAAAAAGGTCTTGGTAAAGGGGTCGAGATATGTATAATTAATTAATTTGGTTTATTTTTTTTAGTATTGTTGTTGGTGACGTCAACTCCTAACCCCGGGGTTGAGGCAGTCATATATTGTCAACAAGAAGGAATAGATTTTGATGAAACTTTTCTCCTGTTACAAGACTTGAAGCCATCAGAATTTTCTTAGCTTATGCAGCCCATGCCAATTCAAGGTCTATCAAATGGATGTCAAGAGTGCCTTTCTAAATGGAGATTTGGAGGAGGAAGTCGATGTCAGTCAGCCTCCTGGTTTTGAAGATCCAAATTTCCCAAATCATGTCTACTATCTTTTGAAAGCACTCTATGGACTAAAGCAAGCACCTAGAGCCTGATATGACACTTTATCAAAGTTTCTTTTGGAAAATCACTTCACAAGAGGTATTGTGGATAAAATTTTATTCTTTAGAAATGTTAATGGCTCTAGTATGCTTGTTCAAATTTATGTAGTTGATATTTTATTTGGCTCTACAGATGAAAAACTTTGCAAAAGTTTGCCAAATTGATGTAAAGTAAGTATGAAATGAGCATGATGGGAGAACTAACTTACTTTCTTGGTTTACAAGTTAAGCAAGTTAGTGATGAAATATTCATTAGTCAAACTAAATACATTCATGATCTTTTAAAGAAGTTTGATCTAATGGATTGCACATCTGCAAAAACTCCCATGGGCACTGCAACTAAGCTTGAATTAAATACTACTAAAAAGTCTTTGGATATTTCAAGTTATAGGGGCATGGTTGGCTCACTTCTGTACTTAACAGCTAGTAGGCCAGATATAATATTTTCCACTTGTCTTTGTGCTAGATTTCAGGCTGACCCTAGAAAATCTCACCTAGTGGCTATTAAGAGAATTTTCAGATATCTCAAGGGAACACCAAAACTTGGCATTTGGTACCCTAGATTCCGGTTTTGATCTAACTGGTTATTCAGATGCAGATTATGCAGGTTGTAAAATAGACAGAAAAAGTACAACAGAAACCTGTCAATTTCTAAGAAACAAGCTTGTGTCCTGGTTCAGTAAAAAGCAAAATGCAGTTTCTACTTCGACAGCTAAAGCTGAATATATTGCTACTGGTAGTTGCTGTGCACAGATTTTGTGGATGAAAAACCAATTGTTGGAATATGGTCTACAAGTGGATAGGATTCGTATTTTCTGTGATAACACAAGTGCAATTTCCATCACTAAAAATCCAGTACAACATTCAAGAACAAAGCACATAGACATCAAGTACCACTTCATAAGGGAACATGTGATGAATGGTACTGTGGAACTGCATTTTGTTCCAAGTGAAAAATAGCTTGCATATATATTTACCAAGCCACTGGATGAATCCACCTTTTCAAGGTTGGTAAGTGAATTAGGTATGCTAAATTTTTCTTGAATCATTTCATATATTTTGCAAGTTGTTATGCAACCAGAAATTTAATTGATTTTTTTATTTTGGATGAAATTTTGGCTAAGTCAAAATTTACATCCCGACGGATGATCATTATCCATCGAGTTTGATCATCCTTCAGAATACAATTTGTCAATAAAATCAATTATTTTTCTGGAATATTTTAACTCTCGATGAATAACTGATTTATCCTCATCCGTCGAATTCTCTCAATCCTAGCTATTAATTCTCTGAATATTATCAATCGAGTATACTTACAGCTGTAAGTATGATACGACAGATAAGTAACGGAATTTTTACAGTTTATTTATTTTTAAACGGCTATTTTGGGCAATTTTTATTGGTTACTTTATTTTACTTTATTATTTCTGACAGTTATTTTCTGAGATATTATAAAAGCAAATTCAATTTTATACATTTCTTTTATCATTATCAAGATTCAATTGCTCTAATTTCTTTCTTCTCAAAAGCAAACTCTCTCTATGCAAATTCCAAACCTCTAACAATGGCACCTGTAGTGAAAATCATGTCTCAAACCGGTTATATCTATGAGAAAAACAACTTCTCAGCTTTGGTGAACAAGGAGATTCAACAGTCTGGTGACTATCACAAAATGATGGATTTTATGAATCCACACAGAGTCTAAAATAGTCTTCACTCCAAATTCAATTATTTCTTCTATCCCAATGGATATTTATCATCCGTCGAGTAGTGATTGTATCCTGATGGATAAGCTTAACAGCAGTCATCCATGAGCTAGTCAAACTACTAACCCGGTGGATATTCCTCATCCGTCGGGTGTCTCTGCACAGCTTCAAATTTCATCTATTCTTACAAGTGCAAAAGACTTAGTAGTGAAATCACTCCTAGGACTGAGGGGAGGGAGTGATTTGAGTGAGAGACTGGGTTGCTCCAAGGAAAAAGGAGAGGAAAAGAGTAATCTAATGCAGTCCATTTCTTCAGGACTGGTAAAAGTGAGTGAGAGGAGTCCCACCTTAGATGGTGAAGGTGAGGGTGTGAGGGTGGGGAGCCAAGGTGAGACCTTGATGCAAGAAAAGAGAGATAACGAGGAAAATGTAAGTACAGGAGATATAAGGGTGGATGTCATTACAGGTGAGTTAATGAATGTCCAAGATGCAAACAAGGATGGATTATTTCAGCAAAGTCAAGCTGTTATAGATTCTACCTTCTTGGATGCTGAGACATTTACTCACCCTATTCCAGCATATCATCTTCTAGCTGGACAGGGAAATGATAATGCAGAAAGGATGCCAAATTTGGTGCATATTACACAGATTGTACAAAGAGAAAAGGATACAATCACAGCTCTTGTGACGCCCTCCCAAATCCGGGGTCTAGATTTGGGGGTCACTAACCAATAAATGAAAAAAAAAATAAAATAATCACAAGCGGAATAATGTAATAAATAGAACCCCTTGGCCATGCAAACTGGATCGATCACAGGATTATGGTATGGAACAGGCACTAATACAAACCAACGGTTATTACAAACATAAGTCTAATTAAGTTTACAATTTATTCAACCATTTTATTACAAACCTCTAGACTATCCCAAACGTCCCAAAACAGTCTACCTGAAATACACACCAACTATCTAAAAGCACTCGACTGTCTGATCAAACCTGGATCTCAAGCCTCGTCCTGCTTAGCTGAAAGATTAGATTGGTAAACAAGTATGAGTGAAAGAAATGCTTAGCAAGCAATATAAAATGTGCTTGAAATGATAAACCACATTCTGGTAATAACTGAACAACAGGATAAAATCAGTAATATTAGATCAATAATAAAAGCTTCACAAGCTATCAACAATAAACGATAATTTTTAGATTGGAATCTAACTCAGACGGACGTTATCACATGATGATCAGCTCGTGTGATAGCACAAGGTCACGATTCATAGAAACGTGTCCCTAAAATACGAGTACTCAAATAACAGGCATTATACCTGCCTGTGGCAAAAATGGTGTCATAATATTTCATATAACACATAGAAATAGCCCTCCGCTGGACCGTCCGTCCCGATCACCTATGCATTCATCCAATCCATAAAATATTTTGATCAAAGGAGTCGAATCAAAGGACATCCTTAACCATATAACCCTCCATTTCTCATGATTCAGATTTATCTCAACAATCGATGGTGAAATAATGAGAACAATTAGTTATTCGCTAATCTCAATTCAATGTTCCACTGTATAGAGTAATTTATAGCGAAATGTAGAACGTTTAACTATTCTGAACTTAGAATTGTATGGAAATTGAAAGAATAAAGTTCAGAGTCAATATTAATTTAATGATAAATGAAGATATAGGTACTTGCATAATATGATTCGAAATAAACGTCACTTGAACGATAAGTGAAGTTAGGGGTACTTGCTTGGTATGCTCAGTAACCTTTCTCTATAATTCTGGTTATAGCTGCTGGCTACTATCTCCGTCTAACACTTGACTGCACTCCTTGTTATTCGATTCTATAAACAAAAGAACTATCTTAATTGACAGAACCAAACTCAATCGACGTAACTATACGTCTTGACATCTACCCGATCGTTTATAACTAAGCATGGCATTTTAAAGCTATAAACAGATTGCATGCATATCATATAGCATGTAATCATGGCATTCGTACAACACGTAATCACATAATTCATGCAATACATAGATCAGATCGTTGAAAGATAGGTCTCAGTGCGTTCAGAATGAAAGTCAGGTCAATAATAATATCTACCGATCAATTACCGACTCAAGCTGATACACAAATCAAATAACATTGCAATACAAAAGAAATTAGGACTCAAAAGTATTTTTATTGAAAGCGCGATATTTTTCAGAGTCTATACGCGTTCGTTTCGTATTAAACGGACGAATGGTTTAATTATTATGAATAAAATAAGAAATAAATGGAAATAAATCAATTAATAATAATATTAATTGATTTTTAAATACAAAAATATAATTTTTAAAACTTTAAAAATAATTTTTAGGAATTATTTGAATTAATTATAAATAATTTACATTTATTTAACTATTTATAAATAAAATTAATTGATTAATTGATTTTTGATCAATTAATTAAATTCTTAAATAATTAACTAAAATAAATTATAAATAATTAAATCAAATTGTATTTTTAAAAATAATTAAAGAAAAATAATTTTAGGAATTTAAAATAACTAAGAACATAATTTTTAGAATTACCAATAATAAGTAATTGATTTTTTTGAAATTAAATAAATGATTTTTAAAACAAGAAAATGAATTTTAAAATAAAAGGAAAAAGAAAGTAACAAAAACAGATTTCAGAATGCTGTCTTCTTCCTTGCTGGATCGAATGGCAGTCCTGGCAACCGGATTTTCGCTGGAGAACGGAGAAGGCGACCGGCGTTTCGCCGGTTTCTGGAAAATTCCAGATTCTGGTCGAACGTCCGGCGACTTCTAGGACTTCTGGTGGTCCAAAACGTAACCTGAATCCTCCGATTTTCATCCCAAACAATTCATTAACACCAGGAACTCACCCTCATATACAGAATCAATAACAACTGTTCTAAACAAGAACTCCGGCCAAAATTGCTGCAAAAACCGGCGATTCGACCGGAAAAAAGCGAACCAGTCAATCCTTAACCAAAACTAACGAATCTGCTATCAATTTAAAGCTCTGGATGCTATAATCAAATTGTATATTAAAAACCAACTGAACCAACATCAAAAATTCAAAACTTGAAAAAATAAAAAGTATAAAACCAAGAACTCGTCTATACTCATCTAACGATCATTCGATACAAATAAATAATGAAATCGACTCCAAAGATCATCCTAAAGCTATTGGTAACAACAAAATCAACCCAGAATCATCCAAAAACAAAAACAATTTTCAAGAATAAAAATATAAAATTGACTTTTCGATTTACTGTACCTCAGATCAAGATGCTGATACCAAAAGAAAGCTCTCGTCGAGAGAAAGATTTTGGTTACTAGAACGTCTGATTTGGTTCCCTTAATCGATCAAAAACCACGATTGAAGTTGCTGCCTAGAATCTCACCCCCAAGAATGTTCTTGATTTTTATGAATTTTCTGAATTTTTTTATAATATCAAAATAAATAAATAACAGCAGTCAGCTATCTATATTTTCACAAAAATTATACCCCAAAATAAAATTAAGGGTGTTTTATCCCCTAATTACAACAATTAAGCCCCAAAATAATAATTATGGGGAATAATTTTAAAAACGATAAAATACAAAATTAATGCCAAAATTCCACAAAATTGCAAATAATTCAAAAATAAAAAAATAAGGGTATTTGAAATACGAATAATTTTATAAAAATGAAAACTACTGATTTTGTGGGGTTTGTCGTCCCGGTGGGGTCCCGGTCTGATGATTTTTGAAAAACAGAAACGATTTCCTAAATTACCAGAAAATCCCGATAACACAGTAAAATACATTGCAAACGCGCGTAAAATGAAATAAAACGAGTACCTTAATAAATATACGAATAAATAAGAGTTCGAATTGCATATCGATTCATATAATTGCAGTTTAAACACATTTTAATCAATCGAAAAAATTTCCTGGCCCACTACAGAAACACGCGCATAACAGCTATAACATCTAATATCATGGCAATAATCACTTTAAAGTTTATAAAACACACAATATTTATTTATTTAATATATAATATTCACATAATTTTCCCGGATATTACATCCTTCCCCCTTAACAGGATTCTGTCCTCAGAATCAGCCTAAGAAAACAAGTGAGGATACTTGGATCGCATTTCGCTTTCCGAATTCCCAAGTCGACTCTTCAACCTTGTGATTCCTCCACAAGACTCGCACTAAAGATACAGACTTATTCCTAAGCACTTTTTCTTTCTTATCTAAAATATGCACTAGTTGTTCTACAAAAGATAAATCTGGCTGAATCTCGATTGGCTCGTATTCTATCACATGATTCGAATCAGGAAAATAACGTTTCAACATTGACACGTGGAACACATTGTGGATATGCTGCATGTGAGGTGGTAACGCTAATTCGTACGCAACCTTTCCCACACGTCTCAAAATCTCAAAAGGGCCAACATAACGCGAACTCAGCTTTCCTTTCTTTCCGAATCTTGATAAACCCTTCCAAGGCGAAACCTTTAATAACACTGCTTCTCCAATTTCAAATTCCATATCTTTTCTGGTAGGATCAACATATTTGCGTTGACAATCTTGAGCTGCTGTTAATCTTTTCTGAATGAGTTCTATTTTCTCCTTCGTCTGCTGGATCAATTCTGGACCCAAAATCTTTCTCTCACCAACTTCTTCCCAATATATTGGAGATTTGCATCTTCTCCCGTACAAAGCTTCGTAAGGCGGCATTCCAATACTGGCATGATAACTGTTGTAGTAGGAGAACTCAACCAATGGTAAATGTTCGTCCCAACTTCCTTCAAAATCTAGTGCACATACCCTTAACATATCTTCGATAGTCTAAATCGTCCTTTCACTTTGACCGTTTGTCTGCGGATGATACGCGGTACTCATGTTCAGCTTCGTTCCGAGACAATCTTGAAAACTTCTCCAAAATCTTGAATTAAATCGAGGATCTCTGTCTGAAACTATGGATACTGGAACTCCATGTCGGGTCACAATTTCCTTAAGATATAACCGAACCAATTTATCCATTGAAAATCTATCGTTGATAGGAAGAAAATGTGTTGACTTCGTCAATCTGTCGATAATAACCCAAATAGCATCATGATTTGCCCTGGTCCTTGGTAATCCAACTACAAAATCCATTGCTATATGCTCCCACTTCCATTATGGAATGTCCAACGGCTGTATTAGTCCACTGGGCCTTTGATGTTCCGCTTTAACTCGCTGGCAAGTATAACACTTACTTACCCATTCTGCAATTTCCTTCTTCATGCTTGGCCACCAAAAGTTTTCTCTTAAGTCTCTGTACATCTTCGTACTCCCGAGATGAATTGAATATCCGGAGTTGTAAGCGTCTCGAAGAATTTCATCTTTTAGCTCGGCTACGTTGGGTATCCATATTCTAGAAGAAAATCTTAATATTCCTTCATCATCCTTTTGACTCCCTATTTCTTTTCCTGTCAAACTGTCTCATTCATGGCTCATGATTTCTTCCTGACATCTTCTTATCTTCTCTAATAGCTCTGGTTGAAAATACATTGCACACAATACCTCTGGAGACATACTTGGGATACTGACCTCTATTTCTAGCTTTTCGAATTCCTTGATCAATTCCTCGGATGAAGTTATCATGTTTAACCTTTCTTTTTGGCTCAGAGCGTCGGCCACCACATTTGTTTTACCTGGATGATAGTTGATAGTACAGTCGTAGTCCTTGATTAGTTCTAGCCATCTTCTCTGCCTCATGTTCAATTCCTTCTGGGTAAAGATATACTTCAAACTCTTGTGGTCCGTGTAGATCTCGCACTTTTCCCCATACAGATAATGCCTCTATATCTTCAATGCAAACACTATAGCTGCCAATTCAAGATCATGCGTTGGATACTTTTCTTCATGTGGTTTCAACTGTCTTGAAGCATAGGTTATCACATTATCATGTTACAACAAAATACATCCTAATCCTTTGTATGACGTGTCACTGTAGATCACAAAATTTCCTTGTTCATCTGGCAAGACTAGTACTGGAGAAGATACTAATCTATTCTTTAATTCTTGGAAAATTTCCTCGCACTTCTCATCCCATTCAAATTTCTGGTTCTTCCTGGTGAGCTTTGTCAATGGCGTAGCTATCTTTGCAAAGTCTTGCATGAATCTTCTGTAGTAACCTGCCAATCCCATGAAACTTCGTATTTCTGTTGGTGTTTTTGGTCTCTCCCAGTTGATTATGACTTCAATCTTTGCTGGATCCACTTCCACTCCTTTATTGCTAATCACGTGCCCAAGAAATCGTACTTCTTTTAAACAAAATTCACACTTGGAAAACTTTGCGTACAATTTCTCCTGTCGCAGTATCTCCAAAACTATCCTCAAATGCTCTGCGTGCTCTTCTTCTGTTTTAGAATAGATCAAGATGTCGTCTATGAACACGATCACGAATTTATCCAAGTACTTTTTGAATACTCGATTCATCAAATCCATGAAAGTTGCTGGTGCGTTGGTTAGTCCAAATGCCATCACTAGAAACTCGTAATGCCCATATCTGGTTCTAAATGCGGTCTTCGGAATGTCTTCTGGCTTGATCTTCAGTTGATGATATCCAGACCTTAAATCAATTTTAGAAAACCATACAGCGCCTCTCAATTGATCAAACAAATCATCGATCCTCGGCAACGGGTACTTGTTCTTAATGGTCATCTTCTTCAGTTCTCGATAGTCAATACACAGTCGCATACTCCCGTCCTTCTTCTTGACAAACAGTACTGGTGTGCCCCATGGGGATACACTGGGTCTTATAACTCCTTTCTCCAAAAGATCTTGCAGTTGAGTTTCTAATTCCTTCATCTCCACTGGTGCCATGCGGTACGGGGCTTTAGAAACTGGTTCTGTTCCGGGTGCTAGATCAATTGCAAACTCAATTTCTCTGTCGGGAGGCAATCTTGGTAGATCGTCTGGAAAGATATCTTGAAATTCGTTGACAACTGGAATCACTTCTAGTGCTGGAACTTCCTTGCTGGTGTCTACCACATGGGCCAAATACGCTTCACAATTCTGGCGCAATAACTTCTTCACTTGAGCGATCGTTAAGAACTTTTTCTCTTGCTTATTCCCCTGAAATATCACCTTCTTCTTACTATCCAAGGTCTGAAGTCTTACTTTCCTATTCTTACAATCAATCTGAGCGTTATTTTCTGACAACCAATCCATTCCTACAATAACATCAAATTCTCCCAACATAAAAGGTATCAAGTTGGCATAGAAATAATGTCCTCCTACCTCAATATCACACCTCGGGCACACTCGGTCGACGGAAACTTGATCCTTATTAGCTAATTCTATCATTAACGCTTGTTCTAACAACATAACTTCACAATGCAGCTTATCGACAAAACTTTGAGAAATAAATGACCTTGTAGCCCTAGAATCAAATAAAACTTTAGCATCTACGGAGTTGACTGGAAGTGTACCTGCAACCACGTCTGAACTCTGAACAGCATCCTTCATAGTCATGTTGAATGTCCTGGCCTTGGGCTGGTCCTTTGCTGGTGGTCCTTCAATCCTTGGCATATTCTGAGATGGAGCACCTGTAAGCCTTGGTGTGTTACTCGTCGTACCTTACATTGGGCAATTCCTGGCAATATGCCCTGGCTTTCCGTACTTATAACACCCAGTCCCCAAATTCTGACCTTGAATCGGATTCTGACACATATTAGCAAAGTGTCCTTTCCTGCCGCACTTGAAACACATCACATTAGCATTACAATTCCCAAAGTGCTTTCTACTACAAAACTGGCAATCTGGTACTGGTGGACGATTGGGCCTCTGCTGATTTGAATTCTGAAAACGGTTGCCTTGTCCTCCATTTCCTGATTGTGGTCTTCTGAATCCCACATTCCTATTACCCAGAAACTCTGGCCTTTTGTTGAAATGACCCTGAAAATTACCTTGCTGCTGACCTCCTTCTGAGGTTTCTATCTTCCTTTTCTTCCCATCCTTTCCTTTCTGAGACATGTCACTTTTATTTTTGATCATCATTGCTTTCTGAACCACTGCCACATATGAAGTCAACTCAAATATGGCCACTCTGTTCTGAATCCAAAACTTCAAACCCTGTTCGAATCTTCTTGCTTTCTTTTCATCTGTATCAACCTGGTATGGCATGAACCTTGCTAACTCAGTAAACTTAGCCTCGTACTCAGCCACGGTAAGATCACCCTGGGTCAGGTTCAAGAACTTAATCTCCATTTGATTATTCATATACCTCGGGAAATACTTTTCCAGGAATAGCTCTGTGAATCTCTCCCAAGTTATAAACTCACCTCCTTCCAATGCTCGTGTTGATTCCCACCAATAGTTTGCCTCGCCCTTCAGAAACTAGCTTACAAACTTGGTCTTCTGTTCAGTCTCTACTCCGACTAATTCAAAAGCCTTTTCCATCTCCTTGAGCCATGCATTGGCTTCCACGGGATCAGCACGTCCCTTGAACTCAGGTGGCTTTACTGCTTAAAAGTCACTGCAGGTGGTGCTGCTGCTTGCTGCTGTTGTTGCTGTTGTTGTTGCTGCTGCGTAAGATGTAACATCTGCTGCTGCATCAGTCCCAACATCTGAACAATCGCTGGATCTGTCCGACCCTCGGTACGGTTCTCTCCTGAATTATTCCTTTTCTTTTGTGCCATTATTCTGGTAAGAAAACAAGCAACTTATATAACAATATGTCAAGCATTGTGTCAAATATGTAGCAATTCCTTAGCATATCAAAATTCTCAAACATTATCTCTTCTCAAAATATCATAAACTTGCTACCATATTAATACAAGCGACATGATTATCACATAATCCTGCTTATCATCTCGAGAATAATAACACAAATAAAATTTACTCAAAATTATCCAAACCTTTTTAAATCCTTGCTTGAAATCTCAACTAAACCAACAAAATAGCAGGACAATGACACAAGGCCTAAGGCTAAACGCAAAACAGGAAACCTAAACAACTTAACTATAACCCAATCCAATAACCTAAATTTAACCCTATAAGAGCTAAACTACACGCGCCTATCCTATGTGATCTTCCTATGACTCACCTATGACAATCCTAAGCCTGTTTCAGTGACCATAACCTGTAGCTCTGATACCAACCTGTGACGCCCTCCCAAATCCGAGGTCTAGATTTGGGGGTCACTAACCAATAAATCAAAATAAAATAATCTCAGCGGAATAATGTAATAAATATGACCCCTTACATGCAACTGGATCGATCACAAATTATAGTATGGAACAGGCACTAATACAAACCAACTGTTATTACAAACCATAAGTCTAATTAGTTTTACAATTTATTCAAATTTTATTACAAACCTCTAGACTATCCAAGCGTCCCAAAACAGTCTACCTGGAATACACACCAACTATCTACAGGCACTCGACTTCTGATCAAACCTGGATCTCAAGCCTGTTCTGGCTTAGTTGAAAGATTAGATTGATAAACAAGTATGAGCGAAAGAAATGCTCAGCAAGCAATATAAAATGTGCTTGAAATGATAAACCACATTCTGATAATAACTGAATAACAGGATAAAATCTGGAATATTTGATCAATAATAAAAGCTTCACAAGCTATCAATAATAAACAATAATTTTTAGATTGGAATCTAACTCCGACGGATGTACTATCACATGCTGATCAGCCCGTGTGATAGCACAAGGTCATGATTCATAGAAACATGTCCCCAAAATACGAGTACTCAAATAAAAGGCAATATACCTGCCTGTGGCAAAAATGGTGTCATAATATTTCATATAACACATAGAAATAGCCCTCCGCTGGACCGTCCGTCCTGGTCACTTACGCATTCATCCAATCCATAAAATATTTTGATCAAATGAGCCAAATCAAAGGACATCCTTAACCATATAAACCTCCATTTCTCATGGTCCAGAGTTATCTCACCAATCGATGGCGAAATAACTAGAACAATTAGTTATTCGCTAATCTCAATTCAATGTTCCACTGTATAGAGTAATTTATAGCGAAATATAAAACATTTAACTATTCTAAACTTACAATAGAATGGAAATTGGAAGAATAAAGTTCAAAGTCAATATTAATTGAATGATAAATGAAGATATAGGTACTTGCATAATATGATTCGAAATAAACGTCACTTGAACGATAAGTGAAGTTAGATGTACTTGCCTGGTATGCTCAATAACCTTTCTCTATAACTCTGCTTATAGCTGCTGGCTACTATCTCCGTCTAACACTTGACTGCACTCCTTGCTACTCGATTTTATAAATAAAAGAACTATCTTAATTGACAGAACCAAACTTAATCGACGTAACTAAACGTCTTGACATCTACCCGATCGTTTATAACTAAGCATGGCATTTTAAAGCTATAAACAGATAGCATGCATATCATATAGCATGTAATCATGGCATTTGTACAACATGTAATCACATAATTCATGTAATACATAGATCAGATCGTTGAAAGATATGTCTCAGTGCGTTCAGAATGGAAGTCGGGTAAATAATAATATCTACCGATCAATTACCGACTCAAGCTGATACACAAATCAAATAACATTACAATACAAAAGCAATTAGGACTCAAAAGTATTTTTATTGAAAGCGCAATATTTTTCTGAGTCTGTACGCGTTCGTTTCGTATTAAACGGACGAATGGTTTAATTATTATGAATAAAATAAGAAATAAATTGAAATAAATCAATTAATAATATTATTAATTGATTTTTAAATACTAAAATATAATTTTTAAAATCAATTAATTAAATTCATAAATAATTAACTAAAATAAATTATAAATAATTAAATCAAATTGTATTTTTAAAAATAATTAAAGAAAGTAATTTTAGAAATTTAAAATAACTAAGAACATAATTTTTAGAATTACCAATAATAAGTAATTGATTTTTTTGAAATTAAATAAATGATTTTTAAAATAAGAAAATGAATTTTAAAATAAAAGGAAAAAGAAAGTAACAAAAACAGATTTCAGAATGCTGTCTTCTTCCTTGCTGGATCGAACGGCAGTCCTGGCAACCGGATTTTCGCCGGAGAACGGAGAAGGCGACCGGCGTTTCGCCGGTTTCTGGAAAATTCCAGATTCCGGTCGAACGTCCGGCGACTTCCTGGACTTCTGGTGGTCCAAATCGTAACCTGAATCCTCCGATTTTCAGCCCAAACAATTCGTTAACACTCCAGGAACTCACCCTCACATACAGCATCAACAACAACTGTTCTAAACAAGAACTCCGGCCAAAATCATTGCAAAAACCGGCGATTCGACCGGAAAAACATGAACCAGTCAATCCTTAACCAAAACTAACGAATCTGTTATCAATTTAAAGCTCTGGATGCCTAGAATCAATTTGTATATTCAAAACCAACCGAATCAACATCAAAAATCCAGAAATTGAAAAAAATAAAAAGTATATAACCAAGAACTCGTCTATACTCATTGATAGGGATAAATAAATCCTGATAATGGGCTGCTAGACCCAATAAGAAGATGTTTGATATTCAGACCAGATCAGGTCTGGTCGAATAAAAATGGCCCAAAAGCCCTGATTATTAATTAATTTCGTAATTAATTAATAAGGGAAAAATCAGCTGTTGAGAAGAGTCCTGATAAGGATATAAATCCTTATAGATAAGCCTCAAGGGGACCTAAAAGGATAAGGAATCAGTTTCCTACTATCTAGGACTCCAAAGTCCATTCTAATTATGAGACTTGCCCACCAAGTCTCCTATACCAAGTCCAATTCAAGGACCACCAACATCTATATAAGGGGTCTCACCCCACAGATCAGAACTACGTTTTTTGGCTTGATTCTCTAATTCACAGAGATACGTAGGCATCTCGTAAAGGCAGATTGAGTCACGAAGCACGAGAGCAGCCATTAAAGGCCTTGAGCTCCCGAATCTTAGTAATAAATACAGCAAATAATAACCTTAGCTTTTTATCCATAACATTTGGCGCCGTCTGTGGGAAACAACAACAACAACCATGGCGAGAACACGGAGAACAATTGGAGCTCTAGAGGAAGGAACACCATTAGAGACAACCCAGGTGATTTCATCAACCGTGGAGGTTCCTCCCCATTCAACTTATGCGTCTACTCAGGGGGAAGCCCAGACAGGGGCAACTCAACCTCAGCCACAAGGGACAACTCCCCCGACTATTCAAGGTACGAATCCTCAAGTTCAACAAGTACATATACCTGTGAATTCTCGACCCGTCGGGTATGAATATTCAACTGTTGTTACTACTAACCCCCCTTATGGGATGCCCCTTCACCCTGAGGTTGGAGGAAGCGGATATGCTGGGCGAAGTGAAGCACGAGGGCGGTCGCCCCCCTATATACGAGGTTTGGATCCTATCCCTGAGGATCGGGAATTTTCTGGTCCATACACTGAGAGAGACTCCGAATCTTCGGATGATGAAGTGGCCCCGAGAAGGAGGCGTCCTGGAAAAGAGCCAATGGCCGATGGAAGGCAACGCCCCCAAAGCACCCCAGGGGTGAATCCCCAAGAAGTGCAGGAAAAGATCAGGGCTCATGAGGCTGAAATCCAAAGGCTGAGGCGTGATTTGGAGGCTCACCAAGCCACCAGACCCCACATACCTCCTAGAGGGAGAAATCCTCCTCCTATCATAGACCTGGATGGTCCGGTAAGAAGAAGGGCTGCTGTCCCAAGAACTGATCCAAGCAATCTCCTTCCCCTTGGAGATCCTGGCGATCCAACTCCACCCTTCACAGAAGAGATAATGAATGCCCATATCTCAAGGAAATTCAAGATGCCCACTATCAAAGCCTATGATGGCACGGGAGACCCCGCTAATCATGTTAGGACATTCTCTAATGCACTATTGCTGCAACCCGTGAATGATGCTATAAAATGTCGGGCCTTCCCTCAAACCCTGTCGGGTATGGCTCAAAGATGGTACAGTCGCCTGCCCCCAAATTCTATTGGATCGTTCAGAGAATTAAGTCAGGCTTTTATTAAGCAATTCATCAGTGGAAGAGTCCATGAGAAAAGTTCAGCATCTCTTATGAGTCTTGTGTAGGGAGCTAAGGAATCCTTAAGAGATTACCTGAATCGTTTTACAAAGGAAGCTTTAAAAGTCCCAGACCTTGATGATAAGGTAGCCATGATAGCACTGCAACAAGGAACTAGGGATGAGTTTTTCAAGATGTCTTTGGCCAAACGACCCCCTGAGAGCATGTTGCAGCTCCAAGAGAGGGCAGGGAAGTATATCAAGGTTGAAGAAAGTATGAGGAAGACCGTAGTAAGTAATGAGCCCACTGGAGGCAAGAAACGAAAAACTGATTTGGAGTATATCGCTAAGGACAAATATCCTAGAACCGAACAAAACCCTGATTCAACCCCCAAGAAGGGAGGACCTGGGCAAAAGTTCACTGAATACGCTAAGCTGAATGCTCCCAGAAGTCAGATTTTGATGGAGATTGAGAAAGACAGAGATATTAGCTGGCCTAAGCCCTTGAAGGCTGATCCCGGCAAGCTAGATAAGGGCAAGTATTGCAGGTTTCACAAAGATGTTGGCCATGACACCGATGAGTGTAGGCAATTGAAAGATGAAATTGAGTTTTTGATTCGAAAAGGAAGATTGAACAAGTATACTGGAGATGGAGGGGACAGAAATAATAATGGAAGGAAGAACTTTGAAGATCGTAGGAGGGACCAAGACGATCAGGGGCGAAACCCCCAGCCTAGAGGACCAGTTATAAACACCATTTATGGAGGGCCGAGACCTCGAGGGCCTGTGATAAACACGATCTTTGGAGGTCCAACTGCTGCTGGATTGTCCAAAAATTCCAGAAAGGCATATACTAGAGAGGTTATGCATATTGTTGGAGAAGCCCCGAAGAGGGCCAGGACAGAAGTAACATTGGCTTTTGATGATTCCGACCTAGAGGGTGTGAAGTTTCCCCATGACGACCCGCTGGTCATAACACCAATAATAGGAAATAGCCCGGTTAAGAGGGTCCTTGTGGATAATGGTGCTTCTGTGGATATCTTGCTCCACGACACCTTTCTAAGGATGGGGTATAACGACTCCCAGTTAACACCAACCGACATGCCGATATATGGATTTGCTGGAGTAGAATGTCCTGTGGAAGGGATAATCAAATTGCCAACCACCATAGGTACGGAGCCAAGGCAAGCAACGCAGATGCTGGATTTCGTGGTGGTAAAGGCTAGTTCGACTTATAATGCTATCATGGGAAGAACAGGGATACATGCCTTCAAGGCAGTTCCCTCTTCCTACCACTCAGTCATGAAGTTTCCCACCCGAAACGGGATTGGAGAAGAAAGAGGAGATCAAAAAATGGCTAGAAGCTGTTATGTGGCCTCTTTGAGGGCAGATGGAGTCGGGGGGCAAGTTCTTCCTATTGAAGATATGGATGTTCGAGAAAATAATGAGAATAGAGGAAGGCCAGCAGAAGAATTGGTCTCGGTTCCTTTAGACCCCGAGAATCCTGAGAGGACGACTTTCATTGGAGCCACGTTAGAGGAGCCCCTTAGAGGGAAATTAGTGAAATTTTTGCAAGAAAATAGTGATGTGTTTGCATGGTTAGCAGCTGATATGCCAGGCATAGACCCGGAGTTAATTACTCACAAGCTAAATGTGGATCCAAGCCGGAAGACAGTGAAACAAAAGAAAAGAAATTTTGCCCCGGAAAGACAAGAGGCTATAAGGCAGGAAGTGGAAAAGCTCTTAGAGGCTGGTTTCATTGAGGAGATTCAATTTCCGGAGTGGTTAGCAAACCCTGTAATGGTAAAGAAGGCTAATGGAAAGTGGAGGATGTGTATAGACTTCACCGATCTGAATGATGCATGCCCCAAAGACTGTTTTCCGCTGCCTAGAATTGATACCTTGATTGATGCCACCGCTGGACATGAGATGCTGAGTTTCATGGATGGGTTTAGCGGATACAACCAGATCAAAATGCATAAGGATGACATTCCAAAGGTATCATTTATCACTGACTTTGGTGTTTATTGTTATCTTGTTATGGCGTTTGGTCTCAAGAATGCAGGAGCCACCTATCAAAGGTTGGTGAATAGAATTTTTAAGGATCTTATCGGTAAGACTATGGAAGTCTATGTTGATGACATGTTAGTCAAGAGTCTAGTAAAGACTGATCATATAGCCCATTTAAGGGAAGCTTTTGAGGTCCTGAGGTACCACAAGATGATGTTGAATCCTACGAAGTGTGCTTTCGGAGTAGGATCTGGAAAATTCTTGGGACTGATGGTCTCAAAGAGGGGAATTGAGGCTAACCCGGATAAGATAAAGGCAATCCTGGACATGGAACCACCAAAAACTGTTAAGGATGTTCAGAAGCTTACAGGAAGGGTTGCTGCATTAGGACGATTCATCTCCAAGTCAGGAGACAAGTGCTTGTCATTTTTCAAGTCACTAAAGAACATCAAAGACTTCGTATGGAGTGAGGAAAATCAGAAGGCATTTGAAGAGTTAAAGAAGTATATGGGCCAGGCCCCGTTGTTGGCCAAGCCAGTTCTGAATGAAGTTTTATTCTTGTACTTGGCTGTTTCAGAGAGCGCCTTGAGCGCGGTGTTGGTTAAGGAGGAACTGAAAGTCCAGAAACCCGTGTACTATGTCAGCAAAATTTTGCATGGTGCTGAGTTGAATTATTCAGCCATTGAGAAATTCGCTTTGGCCTTGGTAATGGCTTCAAGAAAGCTGCGTCCTTATTTTCAAGCTCACCAAATTGAAGTGCTAACAAATCAGCCACTGAGAAATATCATTCACAGTCCCAAGGCAAGTGGGAGACTGATTAAGTGGGCAATAGAGTTGGGAGAGTTCGATCTCAAGTATAAGCCACGTACGGCCATAAAAGCCCAGGCACTAGCTGACTTCGTGGTGGAATGTACCATACCCAACCAAGAAGTCGGGGGGCAGGAAGATACCATACCTCAAGACAAGAGAGTCGACAATGGGGACAGGGAGAAGAATGACAAGGAGAAAGAATATTGGGTTCTCTATTTTGATGGAGCATCAAAAACAAATTCCAGTGGAGCAGGGTTGGTTTTGCAAAGCCCTGATGGGTTCTTAATTGAGTATGCTATGAAGTTAGATTTTCCAACCACAAACAATGAGGCAGAGTATGAAGCCCTGATAGCTGGCCTTGGTCTAGCTGGGACACTTAGAGTCAAAAACTTAAAGGTCCGTGGAGACTCGAAGCTGATCATATCCCAGGTAAAGGGAGAATTTGAGGCAAGGGATGATACGTTGGCTAAGTATGTCCGCCTAGTAAGGGCTGTGATGACCCAATTTAATGAATGCCATGTTGAACACATTCCAAGGGAAGAAAACGTTAAGGCGGATGCGCTATCAAAGTTCGCTTCGTCTGAGATTGAAGAAAGTTCGGGAAGTGTGTACTTCCGTGTTTTGAAGACACGGAGCATAGATGTTAAGCTAGTGGCTCCCATAGGCTTGGGGACGTCATGGATTGATCCCATCAAGGCTCACATTCAGACCGGTTGGTTGCCAAGTGATGCAACTGAAGCACGGAAGTTAACTGTTCGGGCACTAAGATACTCTTTGATAGATGGGATTCTTTACAAAAGATCTTTCGTGGTTCCCTACTTGAGGTGTCTCAGGCCCGATGAGGCACGCTTGGCTCTTGAAGAAGTGCATGAAGGTATTTGTGGACAACACTTGGGGGGCAGGGCCTTGGCTCATAAGATAACTCGTTTAGGCTTCTATTGGCCAGAAATGATGGCTGATGCCAAAGAATATGTAAAGAAGTGTGACCGCTGTCAGAAACATGCACCAATTGTTAGACAACCCCCTGAGATGCTGACCTCTATCAACTCGCCTATTCCCTTTGCCATGTGGGGGATGGATATTCTAGGGCCTTTTCCTATGGCCACGGCACAAAGGAAATTTCTGATTGTAGCCATTGATTATTTCACCAAGTGGATTGAAGCCAAACCCTTGGCCAAAATCACTACTAAGCAGGTTGCACAATTCCTGTGGGAAAACATTATGTGCCGATATGGAATTCCCCGTATCCTTGTCACTGACAATGGAACACAATTCAACAATGAGGAATTCAAGAAGTATTGTGAAGAAAATGAAATCGAGTTACGATTCACCTCTGTGGCTCACCCGCAAGCCAATCGACAAGCAGAGGTAGCAAATCGGATAATCCTGGATGGACTAAAGAAGAGGATCGAGAAGTCAAGAAATAATTGGGTAGATGAGATGCTTCCAATATTATGGGCCTACAGGACTACTTGTAGAGTCACGACAGATGCAACTCCTTTCATGTTGGCATATGGGGCGGAAGCAGTATTTCCCGTGGAGATATCACATTCCTCTCCAAGGATTCAGGCTTTCGATGAGAAAGAAAATGAGGAAGGGCAGAGATTAGCCCTGGATTTAATTGATGAAGTGCGAGATAAAGCACATGCAAAGATAGTAGAATATCAGAAAAAAGCTTCATTCTACTACAACCTAAGGGTTAAAGAAAGGTTTTTTAAACAAGGCGATCTAATCTTGAGGAAGATAGAAGCATCTGGTGTAGGACAAAAAGGGAAGCTTGCCCCGAATTGGGAAGGGCCGTACAGAGTCAAGAGTGTTCAAGGTAGAGGAACCTACAAGCTAGAGACTATGGATGGTTTTGAAGTCCCGAGAACTTGGCATGCACAAAACCTGAAGGTTTACTATGTGTAGGGAAGCCGGATACGATTCTCACTCGTCAGGATGGCGAGTAGGTTGAAAAGCACCTTGAAGCTTTGCTTGCTTAGGATTTATATGTTTTAGTTTTATTACGAAATTTATTAAGACTTGTGTAAGGGACGAATCCCAGACAATTTTATAAAATTCATAAGTTCTTCAAAGTATGTTTGTGGCCTAACAAATAAAAATCAAATGCATGGATGCAAGCATAAAAGGTGATAAATGAAATAGATCTGATAGATGTTACAAAAGTTTGATAAATAAAGTCTCGAAAATAAAAAAAAAGCCACGCAGGGCTGAAAAAGCTCTAAGGAGCTGAAGTACCCTCGGCATCCATATCGTCGTCCTCTCCACTCTCGCTGGATGTCTCTGTCGTCTCGGAGGAGGAGGAAGAGCTGTCGTCCTCAGCAGGTCTGGAAGAAGACTCGGGAGGAGGAAGGAGTGGATCCTGAGGAACATGGTCCGAGACAACTACTCGGGTACGAAACCTCTGTAGCAAAGCCTCGTCATCAGGGCAGATGTAGTCCGCCGGGTTAATATCAGGACAAGCCTCGTTCACGGTCCCAAGGGCCGTGTCCCAACCAGTCCTAAAAAACTCGGGAAAGACTGAATCATCCCTAATCCTCATGGATTGGGCAAACTCCTCCGAGTCCAGATAGTTGTCTATAGCTTTATCCTTCTCCGCCCGAAGTACCACCAGCTCGGCGTTAGACTCTCCGAGTTCTTCCTCCTTGCGCTTGAGCTTCTTCTCCAGGGTAGCATACTTCTTCTGTTGCCTCCTGAGGGCATTATCGGCCTTATCAGAAGCCCGCTTCCATGATTCGGCTTGCCTCACAGCGCCTTGAAAATAGGCGTTAGACTGAAACAAAGCAATTAACAAAGTATAAGGCAATGCTACAAGAATGAAAAATAAGTTCAAAAAAGAGAAGGCATACCGAAGCCAGAGACTGAGCTCCCATGAGCTTGATCCTCTCAAGATCAGGGGTGGCCACCACATCAGTAAAATCCTTGGGGGTCACGCTATGGTAAGACCAATCCCAAGCATGTTTCGTGGAACCAACTACGGTGTCCCCTCGGCGGAATCCCCAGAGAGGCTGAAAGGCGCCTGTGGCAGCAGCAGTAGGGGCAGCAGCAGTGATAGGAGTACCATGGCCTCCAGCTCCTTTAGTTGAGGCCTCCCCTATAGGCTCTTTGTTCTTCTTCAAAAAGATAGGCTCCGTGGCCTTTCCCCGGGTGTCTAGGCCTGCGAGCCGAGCTTTCTTCATCCTAGCTGTTTCCTCAACCAAAGGAACATTGTCCTCGTTAATCTCCTTAGCAGCTGAAACAAAGCAAAGGACAAAATAAGTGAAGTTAATAATGCATGAAATGAAGTAAAATTGAGAAGGGAAGAAAAATACCCTGTTGAGAAACAGAGGATAGTCCCACATGAATCAGGGAAAACTCCTCTAAGAGAGTCCAGTTGGTGGTCGAGCCATCGTCCTGAGTAAGCCCATTATAAATAATAGTTTCTTCAGGAGTTAAGTGAATGGATTTGAGGCTACCATCACTGACCTTCCCAAAAGAAGATCGAAAAAGTGTGCCCCAGTCACCATTCTCCCAACGTAACCCGACGAAACTATTCCTCCAATTTTGATTATTATCAGGAATAGAGGCACTGTTAAAGATATGTTTGCTTTTGGGCCTTTGCTTGACATAGACCCAGCCGCAGATATTGGAAGAACTATTGTAACACTGGAAGACTTTCCTAAAAACAGCTACAGAAAGAGGAAAGCCCTCCCTAAGACAGCAGACCATAAAACATAGAATGTTCCTCCAGGCGTTTGGAGGAAGCTGACACAGGTTGATTTGTAAATCAGCCAAAAGATGAGGAATAAAGGGGTGAAAAGGAAACCTAAGCCCAGCATTAAGGGCATCTGTGTAAATGAAAAGAGTATCGGGTCTCCAGTGGCAAGTACGATCACCACCAGAGACTGGAACTAATCTAAGAGGAGGAAGGACGTTATAACGAGCATTTAGTTTATTGAAGTCTATGTTGTGCCAAGTATTACAATGATTAAAAGAGTCGAGATGTGCAGTGGAGGGATATTCATCCCCCCTAGTGTTAATCATATCGATTAAAGACATATACGAAGAACGAATATCGATATCCTTACCTCGTTTTGAAGCCGAGGCTATCTTTGCCGCCCTCTCAGAATTCTTGTCAGCCATTAGTAAGCTAGAAAAAGCCTGAAGGAGAGGTTGGAAAACTAAGGGAGGGGATTTGAGAGAGGAAAGGTTAGGAAGTTGGAGGAAGGATGAGGAGAAGTTGTAGAATGAGTAGAGAGGTGAAATGAGAGGTGTGGAGAAATCAAACTCTCACCCCACCTTTATATAGCCAAGGAAGGGGGATAATGGGCCTTAAAAAGCCCATTTGGGCCCAAAACTTAGAAGGTTCTGGAACTATCCAAGAAGTTCCTGGAAAAACCAAGTGAAAAATTTTAATTTTTAAAAGATTCTAGAAGAATCCAGAAAAACCTTAGAAGAACCTGGAATTTGGGCTTAAAGATAAAGGCCCAGAACTAAGGCCCAGGTATAAAAGCCATGTTTGAGGCCCAAATACCTTTTTAAGAGGGGTGAAAGAAAAGCCCAGTTAAAAACAGAGGGCCCAAAGATTAGCCCAATAAAACTAGCCCAGAAAAGGGCCCAATTAGTTGAAAATCAAAGGCCCAAAAGGGAAAACCCAGATTTATTAGGGAATGGGCCCAGGATTAAAACCCACTAAAGGGTTGGCCCAAGAAAATCTAATCAGAAAAAGGGATGGCCCAAGATAGAGGCCCAGGAAAGTTAGAAATAAAAAGTTGGTACCCTTTACCCAATTCGATCAGGACTTGCCTTAAAATCCTAGTCGAATGAATTGAGGTAGAATTTCCTTCGACCAGGGCTGAAAAAAGGGGCTAATTCGGTCAAGAAAAAATTCTGACCAAAATTCTTGGTCGAAAATACCGGAATAGTTTTTAACCCTGCTTCTTGACCCAGCTCAACCAGAAATCATAAGAATTCCTGATCGAAATGCTTAAGGTCGAATAGAATTCGATCAAGGCTCAAAACCAGACTTAATTCGATCAGGATTTAGACCCGTTCGACCAAGAAATACGAAGGAATCCTGACCGAACCAATCCTGCTCGAAATAGCTTCGACCAAGGCAAGAAAGGTGGTTAATTCGGTCAGAAACACAGGAATCCTGACCGAAAGGGACGAAAATTCCTAGTCGAAGATTTCTGCTCGAAAAAAAAAAAAAAAATAATAAAATACAAAGCAAAAATCCTGGTCGAAATTCGACCAGGAAGTGAGGTCGAATGTATCCTCCTCGAATTCCCTTCGACCAAGGCACAACAAAGGCTAATTCGACCAGGATCCTGGTCGAATGGATTCCTGGTCGAAAATTGTATAAAAAAAAAAAAAAAAGAGAGAGAAGAGAGAAAAAAGGTCCTGGAAAATTACAAAAAATAAGGAAATTCCTTAAATAGTTTCTGAAAAATGTTAATGTTTTCAGAAATAAGAAATAAATCCAGAAATTAAGGATAAATCCCAGAAATTAAGGGAAAAATCCAGAAATTAAGGATAAATTCCAGAAATTAAGGATAAATCCCAGAAATTAAGGGAAAAATCCAGAAATTAATGGAAAAATCCAGAAATTAAGGATAAATCCCAGAAAAATAAGGAAAAATCCCAGAAAAATTAGGGAAAATTCCAGAAATTAGGGAAAAATCCCGGAAATAAGGGAAAAATTCCTGGAAATCAAAATAATTCCTAAATAAAAGGAAAAATTCGTTGTAAACGTGTAGGTCGCTCCACACTTTACGCAAGAACGAAACCCTGTAAGGGAATGAATAGACTTAACTTCTGCGAAACATAGTCAATGTTTCCCAAAAGTTGGGGGGCAAATGATAGGGATAAATAAATCCTGATAATGGGCTGCTAGACCCAATAAGAAGATGTTTGATATTCAGACCAGATCAGGTCTGGTCGAATAAAAATGGCCCAAAAGCCCTGATTATTAATTAATTTCGTAATTAATTAATAAGGGAAAAATCAGCTGTTGAGAAGAGTCCTGATAAGGATATAAATCCTTATAGATAAGCCTCAAGGGGACCTAAAAGGATAAGGAATCAGTTTCCTACTATCTAGGACTCCAAAGTCCATTCTAATTATGAGACTTGCCCACCAAGTCTCCTATACCAAGTCCAATTCAAGGACCACCAACATCTATATAAGGGGTCTCACCCCATAGATCAGAACTACGTTTTTTGGCTTGATTCTCTAATTCACAGAGATACGTAGGCATCTCGTAAAGGCAGATTGAGTCACGAAGCACGAGAGCAGCCATTAAAGGCCTAGAGCTCCCGAATCTTAGTAATAAATACAGCAAATAATAACCTTAGCTTTTTATCCATAACACTCATCTAGCAATCATTCGATACAAATAAATAATGAAATCGACTCCAAAGATCATCCTAAAGCTATTGGTAACAACAAAATTAACCCAGAATCATCCAAAAACAAAAACGATTTTCAAGAATAAAAATATAAAATCGACTTTTCTATTTACTGTACCTCAGATCAAGATGTTTACACCAAAAGAAAGCTCTCGTCGAGAGTAAGATTTTGGTTACTAGAACGTCTGATTTGGTTCCCTAAATCGATCAAAAACCACGATTGAAGTTGCTACCTAGAATCTCACCCCCAAGAATGTTCTTGATTTTTATGAATTTTCTGAATTTTTTTATAATATCAAAATAAATAAATAACAGCAGTCAGCTATTTATATTTTCACAAAAATTATACCCAAAATAAATTAAGGGTATTTTTATCCCCTAATTACAATAATTAAGCCCCAAAATAATAATTACGGGGAATAATTTTAAAAACGATAAAATACAAAATTAATGCCAAAATTCCACGAAAATTGCAAATAATTCAAAAATACAAAAATAAAGGGTATTTGAAATACGAATAATTTTATAAAAATGAAAACACTGATTTTGTGGGGTTTGTCGTCCCGGTGGGGTCCCGGTTTGATGATATTTGAAAAACAAAATGATTCCTAAATTACCAGAAAATCCTGAAAACACGTAAAATACATTCAAACGCGCGTAAAATGAAATAAAACGAGTATCTTAATAAATATGCGAATAAATAAGAGTTCGAATTGCATATCGATTCATATAATTGCAGTTTAAACACATTTTAATCAATCGAAAAATTTCCTGGCCCACACAGAAACACGCACAACAGCTGTAACATCTAATATCATGGCAATAATCATTTTAAGTTTATAAAACACACAATATTTATTTATTTAACATATAATATTCACATAATTTTCCCGGATATTACAGCTCTGCCCTCTTCAGCTGGTGATATTGACTATGAGACTGGTGGTTCAGAAGATTTCTTTGGTGGTAAGGGTGAAGAAAGTGAAGAAGAGCCAATGGACATAGGGGGAGAAGTAGGCCCTAGTTCCGGATCAGGCATGCCATCATGGGCCTTCTCCAAGAAATGTGATGAACATCATTTCAAGACCACACTCATCCACCTTATCAGTCAAACATAGTCTGCCCTTCAATCATCCAAAAATGCTAGCACTAAGAAGTTTCTGCAAGCACATCTTGCTTCTCTCCAACTACAACAAATCCAAGGTTTCCAACACAATCAGGATATCATTTCTATCAAAAAAGAGATCACTCAAGTTAAGAAGGATATAGCTGATAGATTAGATGCAAAACTTCCAGAAGCTACAATGCTTGATATCAAAAGACAACTCAGGAAGAAGTCTGATCTTGCCAAGAAGATAGATTCCTTGGATACCAGAATGACAGCAATGGAAGCCTCTCTAACAGCTATACATCTACATCAGGCACATCAAACAGACTTGCTTCAAGGCTAGTGGTAGCACAAACCTCCTCTTCTACTCAACTTGCTGATAACAAAAAGGGGGAGAAAGAAACCTCTTCTAAGGGGGAGAAAGAAAGCTCAATTGTCTTATTCAGTCAAGGGGAATCAAGAAGTGAGGGGGAGCAAGAAGTGCTCAATATTCTAGTAAGTAAAGCAATTGTGCCAACAATTGTTTTCACAAAGCCACCTGCTAAAGACAACATAGATCTAATCAAAGAAGCAGTAGCCAATTTGAGAGCAGCTGAGAAGAAGCAATTTAGTCCAATCAATTGGAAGAAAATTGATGAGAACATCCAGAAGATATTTGGCCCAACATAGAATCCGGAAAAAGTCTTAAATCATCACTCTAAAGCCATGAAAATCTCTGTGAATGATATAAGTATGAACTATCTGGAAAGGGGTCAAACTTCCTGTATCAAATCTCCAAAAAAAGATCTCATCATGAAGGCCAAATGGAATTATCCTAAGTTTTCAGACAAGAATCCTATGGATACAGTGTTTGGGACACCAAAGCCAGATGAAAAGAAACTGTTGTCAAGTTCTATTGCATTCTACAAGGATCCAGCTGATTTAGCATTGAAAAGAAGAATTGCCAAAATTTACAGAAATGGTAAGGAGATTTGTGTGGTGGTTGGACACCCACTGTTTGTGGAAGCTAAGAAGGAGGAGAAAGAAAGAATCTGGCTAGAAAAGAAGCAAGCTGCTTTGGATGCTAAGAAGCAAAAGCAAAAGAAAGAACAAGTTGCTATCTTGGCCAAGCTTCAAGCCGTAAAAACCACAACAGAGATTCCTGTACAACCAACTGTAATTACTGAACCTAAGGATCTGAAAATGCAAGAAGTATTACAGCAGAAAAGAAGATTTAGATAAAAACTTCATTCCAAGAGGAAAGTGAACTTTAATGATGAGGAATTGGAAGACCAATTTCCCGAAAAGTCTACAACTACAAATCAGACATCAAAACCCTCAGTGGTATTTGAAGAATTCAAAGTGGTTGATCGAACAAGGAAAATTTAATGGTGAACCAATTGTTCCTAAGGATGAGCCAGTAGACTGGGATAGTTCACCAATTCCTGGGCTAAATTTAACCATCTTCAAGACAAAGAAGACAAAGACTAGAGACAGCAAGAAAGTGAAGCCTGTATCTCTCAAATCCAAAGCTCTAACCGAATCCCAACCCACAGTCTGTTAGGTCAAACAACACTGTAGAAGGGGGTTGAATACAATGTTACTACAATCAAATTGACTTTGAACACAAGTAACAGGAAATAGATATATTCAATATGATAAACTCTGTTACAATGGAACTGTTCTCTCTCAGTGATGAACAATTATCACTAAGAGCTGCTAGGTTACAATGTATAATCTTCTCGATAACGATAACATATGTACCAACCCCAATTTTGGAAAATTTTGAAACACGGATGAATAGTAACTTTTGCTGATGATGTTGATTAAGGCAAATTATCAGACCATGCTATATAGGAGTACTGTTATGGAAATTCTAAGATCGTATTAGTACTCCATAAAGTAAATAAGTGTATGTAAAGATCGTCAGAATCCAAATCCGAACACTTTGATTTTTTTCCGAAAATCCACCAAATACCGAAAGAATTGAGTATAAGGTGACAGGATAAAAAGGATTTAAATTCAAGGATTTTAAGAGAGGATCATAAAAAGGAATATAAAATATTGAGAAAGGTTTAGGGGAACCCAAGTAATAAGATCCCGGATATGATCCCTCAAATGACGAACGAGAACGAAAGTTAAGCGAACCGTAAAATAAATAAGTGACCAAGAGACAAGCTTGTACAAGAAGCCAAGGATTGTGACATCATCAAACCACAAGGAAGAGACATGTGGCAATTGGATGACATAAGAATGATGACCTAAGCATGACAAAAAGAAGTGTGTTGTTGGTTTATTGTGAGCCATTCATTTTTTACCATGGTAAATCCTCAAAATTAGCCAAGCCATAAACAAAGAAACAAAACAAAAAAATCATAACACAAACTTGACTTTTCATTTTAAAGAAGCAAGCTCTCGGCTAAAACCAGAGCAGCAACTTTAAACTACCATATCTCCTTCAATACTCACTCAAATAGTATGTTCTATAGCTCTTTGGAAAGGTATTGAGATGGCCTACAACTCTTGTTCACAAGTCTCGTCCAAATAAGCATGGTAAGATACTCGTTTTGACAGTTATTTCAATCTGACTTTTAGAAACTTCAAAACCTAACTTTGTGTTCTTGATTTCTTTGGAAAGATCAAGCTTGTAGGAGGCTCCCTAAGACTTCCTAGCTACTCTAATCACTCCAAGGAAGGTATAACACCTCCAAACCCTAACTTTACTTTGAGTATTATGATGGTTTTGATGGATATAGTAAATGACAAGCATGATGCTTGTGTGTTTAGAGTTTGGATTGGATTTGTAGTGATTTGGATGTTGAAATCTTGTTTATAGTTAATGAAACTTAAGTATAGCTAGTAGTTCATGTGTGGGGTTGTATAAATTGGAAAATCTTGAGGTTTGGGGACTGATGTAGTAAGGTTTGGATGAGGGTTGGTTGTATTGTTGGTTGTGAGTTGAATGGTGGTTGTTTGGAGTGGTTTAAAACTAGGTAATCGCGTTACATAGTCGTCGTAATGCCCAATTTCATACAACTGCTTGATCTTAGTGTTCGGGATAGAGAGCTAACTATTGAATCTGTGACTTTGCCATGTTTAGTTAGATTATGTCGTAAGCTTCGTTTTGATATGTGGTTCGCTTGAATCTGATGTACGGTTTAGGAGAAACGACCGTTTTAAGTAAAGGCATTTCGCGACCGAACCATTACCCCTCGCCTTACTTTGAAACCTTGGTTAAGGCCCTTAAACGACTAATTAGAGTATGAAAAAATTATGTAAAGTGGATTAGGCAGTTGGTCGAGTACTCGCGAAAGAATCGCCTTAAAATTCTTAATGGTTAATTTATTAAAAATGGTGGAGCCAAGGGTACTCGAACGACTTATGTGATTCGTTAAGCGTAGAAGTGACCATAAGCAAACATTAGGATTCAATTGGTTAAAGTCTAGTTTCTTAAGCGACCGTGGGTTAATTCCGACTTATGTTGTTGTTCATAGGTTATCGGACCCACTCTAAGCTTAAGTCTATCCGGGAACACTCAGACAAGTTTTCTACCCGTTATACTGTTGTTGTGATGTATATATGTATATGCATTATCTTGTGATAGATGCATGATGGTTAATTAGCAAATCTTGTGATATATTGGAGCATGCTGATATGGTTTATATGCATGTCTGTTTCGTAATCTTGATATCTATCTGTTAATTCCAATACTTATAATTGCATAATACCTATGCTAGAGATAAGCAATAGTTGCGTATACCCTTAGTATAGGGGACCCAAAGGCGAACATTTTCTAAAATCGGGAGTCGATGTTCCCGAGTATATTATATATATTTATATGATATATATATATAGTTTTCAAAACTATTAATCGAATAAGGTTTATTCGATAACTTTATTTTTATTAATGAATATTACTTTGGATATTCATTCGAGAACTTATGACTCGGTTTATTTTATTTAAGGAATATTATCTTGAATATTCATTCGAGGACTTATGACTCTGTTTATTATATTTAATGAATATTATTTTGAATATTCATTCGAGGACTTATGACTCCGCTTATTTACTAAATAATATTCTTTATTTTATTAAAGAATAATGTTTCGATAATCAAATTTATTTTCGATTATTCAAATAAAGATCGTACTTTCGTATATGTATATCTTTGGTTATTTAATATTAATTTCAAGTATGAGTTTTAAAACTTCTACTTCAATTATTTTTATAAAGATTATTCTTTATGGGAATATTATTTTAATAATAATATTCAAATATTTTCTAATATATTGGGACTGATTTATTTTATTAAATCAGCATTACTCCAAACATTCTTAAAAATGTTTTCGAGTCTTCAAAATGATTTTTAAAAGTTAGAGCGGATCCCAAAACTCGTTTTCAAATTTAAGATCTTCCTTTCGAAGGGGATTTAAATACTCGCTTAAAAATTGAGGGATTCGGCTCTGTGGTGTATTTTATATTCGCAACGAGGTTGCTGTTTTGATAAATGAATTGATTACTTACCCAACGTTCGGGAAGTAAGTCCATCTAATTGAGTCAGCATAAGCGACAGACCGGGGTACGGTCTATCAAAGTGTAAGTGGCTGGGTGGCAGCCCATCAACGTGTAAGAGGCCGGGTGGCGGTCCAGCACAAGGTCCTAATGAGGCCAGGGTGATGACCGGTGGGGGATTCATCTATCTACTAGTAGAAAAGGTTACTTATTGTTATCTTTGCCTGATCAGCAAGATATCAGGTTTATGCCAAAATTCTTTTCTTTCCAAAATTCATTGGATATTGCAACTCTGTTCATACTTTACATGATAGAGGTTTTCAGGAAATGTATGAGAGATATATATGGATATATATATCGGGACTTAATGAAGTATCTCGTAACTTCATTTCATTCAATAATATTTCAAAGATCGAATCTATGCAAGTCTTATCTTGTAGTCTCATCTATGTGATGAACTTTTGAAACTGATTATAACTTGAACGGTGGTAGTTCAAGTAGTATTTGGAAAAGATATAAGTATATTGGGGTATCTTGTAACTTCATTTTTTCAACATATATCTGGTTAATGAATATCTTATGCATGACAAAGATTTTCAGAAAAATGTTGAGACAAGGTTAGATATATAAGATCACCTTGCAACGATATTTTTATACAGTTATTAACTGGAACACTCTATGTATATTATACATGGCAGAGCATTTCAAAGATTTTGAAAAGTATATAAGTATATATACTGAATATTTTACGACTTCGTCGCGTTAAGATATCAAACTTGGTTCATTTCTTCTTGACCAAGACTTTCATAAGTACTATGAAAATGCTCATATATTATTAATTATTATACATATTATTTCGGTGTGCTTGTTGCTCACCCTTGCTTTCTTCTTTCATCACACAACAACAGATAGACATGATGAACAGGACCAAGCTCCCAATTCGTGAGCGGATAGGAAACGTTCCGTAGTTTCCTCTAGGCGTTGATGCCGTTGTAGTTGAGGTAGGAACTACCAATAGGCTAGTCTTTCAACTTTTGTTGTACCAGACTTATGTACATTTATGAATTGTAATAATGGCAAATAATATGTAAATTTATTCAGAAACCCTTTTGAGGTGTAATGACTTATAATTGTGGAATAAAATGACTTGTGTTATTTTTTGGTATTCATCTCTGAGACTATAACTTGTGGTGTGTGTGTATATTGTGGGGTCACAGTACGCAGTAGATGATTGTTTATTAAGAATTAGGTGTTATTAAGGAAAATGGAACTCGTGACAACCGGATCCCCGACCCCGGATTTGGGGGTGTTACAGAAATGGTATCAGAGCTAAGCGTTATAAACCTCAGAGATGATGTGACGTTAAAATAATAACTTCACTAAGATAATAAGAACTCTTGCCAAGTTCATAGTCGGACTACCTAACGTAGTACTGATAGTTAAAACCCTTATGGGAACCCTTATAAATACCGTGATAGAAGCGTAGTTCGTTATCGTATATGGTAGCGGGACTCCGAACCCTGAGGTTGAGGAGCAACAACGCGATGATGTTTTACTACATATTGGGGATCAGATTGTGGATCCGATAGAGCGTCCTAACGAGGGACCGGATGATGTTCATATTGAGGATGTAGCGGTTGAGAATGTTGTCCTAGAAGGGATTGTTGCTGAGGAGGATCCCGTGGGGGATCCTGACAAGAATGAATAAAGGACCACTGAGGAATTGATAACCATGGTTAGGGAAACTACCAGAGGTAGGATTGGTCGGTCACTACCGGAGGTTCGTTCAAGTTCGTAAAGATAGTAGCCCCTTTAACGCGGCTTACTCATAAGACTGAGAAGTTCGAATGGACAGAGAAATGCGAGAACAGCTTTCAGAAACTGAAGCAAAGGTTGGTGACGGCTCCTATGTTGGCGTTGCCGAATGGAAAAGGAGATTTTTTGATTTGTAGTGACGCTTCACATAAGGAATTAGGGTGCTTCTTATATAGCACAACAAGGTAATCGCGTACGCGTCAAGACAATTAAGGGAATATAAAATTCGATACCCCCACCAATGAGCTTGGGCTCGTGGCAATAGTTTTGCCCTAAAGATTGGAGGCACTACTTGTATGGAGAGAAGTGCGAGATTTACACAAGCCATAAGTGCTCTAGTGCATTTTCACGCAGAAAGAGATCAACATGCGCCAGAGGAGGTGGTTAGAGCTAATCAATGATTACGATTATGGGATTCTTTATCATCCAGGGAAAGCCAAAATGGTGGCTAATGCCCTTAGTATAAAGGAGAGACTCAAGATGAAAATGTCTTTGGGAGAGTTGATAAAAGATTTTGAGAAAATGGAAATAGAAGTGAAGGTAACCGGAGCCGGTACCGAAACGCTGTTTGAGATTGCAATATCATAATCCATTTTCTCAAAATTGGAGGCACTACTTGTATGGAGAGAAGTGCGAGATTTACACAAGCCATAAGTGCTCTAGTGCATTTTCACGCAGAAAGAGATCAACATGCGCCAGAGGAGGTGGTTAGAGCTAATCAATGATTACGATTATGAGATTCTTTATCATCCAGGGAAAGCCAAAATGGTGGCTAATGCCCTTAGTATAAAGGAGAGACTCAAGATGAAAATGTCTTTGGGAGAGTTGATAAAAGATTTTGAGAAAATGGAAATAGAAGTGAAGGTAACCGGAGCCGGTACCGAAACGCTGTTTAAGATTGCAATATAGCCCGAATTATCGAAAAAGATCATATTGTGCCAAGAAAAAGTGATGAATGAAGGCAGAGAGTCAATGACTGGAGAAGAGATTAATACCAAGAAAGATGATAAGGGGATAACGAGGTATTCCTACAGAATTTGGGTTCCAAATGTTTAAGAGCGTAAGGACTGGATCTTAGATGAAATCCATAGCTCGAGGAATAAGATTTAGGGCAAACCCCGAATGTGATAGTCAGGGAGGTTGCCATTAAGAAAGAAGGAGCCCATAACATAATGAAGTGGAAAAAAAGGATTTTAACGTATAAAATAACCCCAAGTATGGGAGAAGGATGAAATATTTCATACTAATGAAACAGAAAGTCGAGTAAGGAAAGGAGACCTGAGACGGTACTCCTATACGTCAATTCATGGACCTGTCTAAAAAGAACTTAGACTATTATCCCCAACCACCACCCTGAGGAGACAGTGCGGTGGGAAATTCTTTCAGGACCTTTAAGTCGCTAAGCTCTCAGAGTTCCAAGGAACAAGCAAACCCAGTAGAGGCGAGAGCCTGGCTAAAGGAAATATAGGAATCATTTGAGATTCTAAATGATGGACGAATCACAAAAGTCTGTTTTTGTCACTTACCCTCCTAAGAGATAGGCCACCCGCTGGTGAAAGACCAAGAAAGGCACGGAGCCAGAGGTTATAATAAACTGATTAAAGTTTAGTCAATTGTTTCGGGAAAGTACTTCCCAAGGTTATGGAAATAGTGTAGAAGCTTTAGAGCCGAAACAAAGGCGGACGAGTATGATAAATTATGAATCTAAGATTGTAGAAGTTGTCAAGATTTGTTCTGAGGACTAGAATCCCAGAACGACGTGATGTTTGAAGTCAATGATTAGTGGGTTCGTGAAATGATTGCAAGAGAGAGGTAGATAAAAAAAAGAAACTGAAGTGGAAAGGAATATAAAGGCAATAGAGTTGGAGGAATGATAAGGGAGTTAGATACGAGGAAACCCTAAAGACTCGTAGCAATAGAAATAGAAAAGTATGTAATCGTCAGGATGAGAGTGATTCACCATGAGTTAAAGCTAATGGATGAAGGCATGAAAGATACATATTTTTTATCCCCTTTAAGTTGGGAGGATTCGAGGAAACCTTGAGATAGTCTGAAGGATAAACAAGGAGACGCGGATAGACTGAGGAGACAAGAAAGTAAGAAATTAGGAAAATTGGATAAATGAAGTGACCTTCAAGAAAGTGAAGTGTAAGACCGGGGGCATGATACCCAGAAAGGGAGACGCCAGGTATGAAAGATATCCCAACATTGAGATGACTGTTGAGATAAACAACAAAAGTAAATAAGGATTTATTAAGAAGAAGTTCACGTTGAACACGACCAATATCTTCTAGAACATCCCTGTTATCATTACTAAATCAGGCAAGAAAAGCGGATAACCGTTGTTATCTTTTGGAGGCTATATTGATTGACCTCATTTTGAATACAGATGTTATTGTGAAATTAGGCATATACTATCGAGATGGGAATGATTGAATAAGACACCCTTATCAGGGATACATAACTTGATTTATCTATGGAAGGATGCAAGTACCTTTTTAAAAAAGGTGGAATTAAGGATAGAACCTCGATAACTTGAGATGAACCATAGAGGAATGCATAAAGGTTGGTATTTCACCCTTAATAGGGACATTATGAGTTGGGTAGTATGGAGAGAAGGACTAAGGTAACAACAACCTTTAAAGATCAGTAGAGAATTTTTTCAGAAGTACTTAAACAATGGTTCTAGTATTAGTAAATGGTATCTTGATACGCCCTGTACCTAGGGAGTACCGGATGATGAATTTAAGGATAACCTTAGAGGTTTTACAAGGAAAAAGGTAATATTCAAAGTTCTCAAGAATAGAAATTTTGATAAGGAAATATGACATAATTATAATAATGCCAGGTGGGCACGTGTTGAAAAATAAGTAAGTATAGATCGACCCAATGAAGGTCGAGATCGGTGAAAACGAGAAGGACCCAAGATAAGAGACGTCCTAAGTATGATCGAGAGTCAGTCGTGACAATGTTCACATCTAAAGACTAAGACAATGACTTATGGAAAAAAATGGTGATTTTTTTCTTCTCACCAGGACTTAAGAAAAGCATTTTCACATAAGAAGTGATTGAAATGAGGTAGAAAATTTATTTGGAGGTGGTTAAAAAATGACATTGATTGTAAGGAAATTTTACTATCAGGAAAGGTCAAAGAGGTGGCCGACACTTTAACTGTAAGAGGACAATTATAAGCACACGTGCCAGAGGAATACAGTGATGATGGTTAAAGCTGTGAAGGTTGTATTATGGTTTGAAAGATTGACATTTCTTCTGATGATTGTACGATACTCAACCGTAATAGTAGTTTGGTAAAGATTTAATTCATGTTAGCACTGTGAGTGGGCTATCTATTTTAGAAGGTCCTATCTTGAGATAAGCCAGGACCATGTTACGAGAGGACTAAATGAACCTTTGAGCTTCATGTCTCCTAATAAAGACATATGGTTAATAATGGTATTAACCTGCTATCGTTGCTTTCATTGAAACTCTTCTGAAATTTTATCTGCTTCATGTCATATGTGCGTCAAGTTCAGGAGTGTTCTTCATAAATCATGAGCGGTGATCATGTTACCTCCTTAGAAGAATTCGATACGACAGGTATGGACTCCGTATGGTTAGCTATTAAGATTCCAAGGAAAACGAATGACGACAGTAGGTCAGTGGTGGACCATAGTAATGCAGCAACGATTCTTTGAATAATGAGCCGATTACAACCATGAGAGTTGTAGTGTAATGGATGTTGAGATTGGGTACCACTAATCGGGTTGTGGTGATGTATAAGTAATCATCGGTAGACTAACTAAGGTGATCATTTACCTATGATATATTTATTCCTTCTTATCGATAAAGAGTAGTATTATTATACGAAGAAGGTTACGGAATAGCAATGGATTCTAGTAACTATGATGTCTAGAATGAAATCCGAGATTCGATTTTTGCTGTCAAGGGAGTTTCAAAGGTGATTGAGTATAAGCTCGAGGAAGAGCATGGGTCTATAGAATGATAGACGGAATAACAAAAATATTTAAGCATGTGAAATACGATGCGATAATACTGGATATTGATATAGATATATATCTTTTGTTCTCTTGTGACAAACCTCTATAGTTCAGAGGTAGATTCTAAGCCAGATCTTTTGTGGCAGTATTTTTTTTATATATACAATTCTCTTCAATTCATTCTTTTCTTTTCATTTTGTATAAGCTGAGAAGAACAACCCTTCCAGAAGGGGAGGTATTGCCGAATGACTATCTATCTGTGTGATAGAAGCCTAGTAGGATACCATCTATTATTTAATTGCTTGTCAAGTACTAAAGGCTGGCCACCTTCTGTACTAACTATGCAATAGAACAAGTGTTCATGATCATAGTGATCTCTCAACAAATTCCTTTACTTCTATATGATTGATCAAACTTTGGAAAATAGAAACAGCTGAAAAAGGAGTAGTAAAGTTATGGTGGTATTCGGAATGGAAACATGTTCGTGATACTAAGGTTGACGTGGTTATTAAAAGGTTATAAAACTCTAGCGAGTAAAGGTATATCTAGAATAATATTCTGTATGGAAGATAGTAACGCTTACGAACCAGAAAAGAAGGAGTATTGAGAAGCAAAAGCTATAATGCTAGAAGCTATGATGAGAGTCTGTGCAATAGACTTGAAAGAATTTGGAATGATCACTTAACGCGGATTGAGTTTTCTTACGACAATAGATCATATGTCATTATCGAGATGTCGCCTTATGAGATCCTTGAGGGAAGACAATGTCGATCTCCCTTATGTTAGGATGAAGTTGCAGAGCGCAAGATGCTCGGACCAGCAGTGGTCCAAAGGACCAGGGATATAATAGATCTAATCAGAAGACGGCTGGTAGTAGCCCAAGATGGACATGAGAAGTATGTTGAATTGACACGAAAGGACAAGGAATAGGAAGTAGGGGACCCAGTGTTGTCATAGGTATTCCCTTGGAAAAGATGGATGTGGTTCGGAAAGAAAGGAAAGCTAAGCCCACGAAGTGTTGGACCCTTGGAGATATTAAGACGTATTGGGAAGTTAGCATATGAGCTAGCCCTACCCCCGAACCTGTAGCAAGTTCATAACGTGTTCCACGTATCAATATTAAGGAAGTATAATTTGGATGCCAGACAAATAGGGGCACATGAGCGCATAGGCATGCAACCAGACGTAACCTATATGGAGCAACCCGAAAAGGGTTATAGATCGAAAAGGAACAAGTGCTTAGGAGAAGGGTTATCAAACTAGGCAGAGTTTGGTGGTAGAACCACAATATGGGAAAATTTACTTGAGACTTAGAAAGTGCAATGCTAAGAGAGCATCCCTATTCATTTTCTATCTGATTCCGGGACGGAATCCTTTTAAGGAGGGGAGACTGTAATAACCCCAATTTTTGGAAAATTATGAAACACGGATGAATAGTAACTTTTGCTGATGATTCTGATTAAGGAAAATTATCAGACCACGCTATATAGGAGTACTGTTATGGAAATTCTAAGATCGTATTAGTACTCCATAAAGTAAATAAGTGTATGTAAAGATCGTCAGAATCCAAATCCGAACACTTTGATTTTTTCCCGAAAATCCACCAGATATCGAAAGAATTGAGTATAAGGTGACAGGATAAAAAGGATTTAAATTCAAGGATTTTAAGAGAGGATCATAAAAAGGAATATAAAATATTGAGAAAGGTTTAGGGGAACCCAAGTAATAAGATCCCGGATATGATCCCTCAAACGACGAATGAGAACGAAAGTTAAGCGAACCGTAAAATAAATAAGTGACCAAGAGACAAGCTTGTACAAGAAGCCAAGGATTGTGACATCATCAAACCACAAGGAAAAGACATGTGGCAATTGGATGACATAAGAATAATGACCTTAGCATGACAAAAAGAAGTGTGTTGTTGGTTGATTATGAGCCATTCATTTTTTACCATGGTAAATCCTCAAAATTAGCCAAGCCATAAACAAAGAAACAAAACAAAAAAATCATAACACAAACTTGACTTTTCATTTTAAAGAAGCAAGCTCTCGGCTAAAACCAGAGCAGCAACTTCAAACTACCATATCTCCTTCAATACTCACTCAAATAGTATGTTCTATAGCTCTTTGGAAAGGTATTGAGATGGCCTACAACTCTTGTTCACAAGTCTCGTCCAAATAAGCATGGTAAGACACTCCTTTTGACAGTTCTTTCAATCTGACTTTTAGAAACTTCAAAACCTAACTTTGTGTTCTTGATTTCTTTGGAAAGATCAAGCTTGTAGGAGGCTCCCTAAGACTTCCTAGCTACTCTAATCACTCCAAGGAAGGTATAACACCTCCAAACCCTAACTTTACTTTGAGTATTATGATGGTTTTGATGGATATAGTAAATGACAAGCATGATGCTTGTGTGTTTAGAGTTTGGATTGGATTTGTAGTGATTTGGATGTTGAAATTTTGTTTATAGTTAATGAAACTTAAGTATAGCTAGTAGTTCATGTGTGGGGTTGTATAAATTGGAAAATCTTGAGGTTTGGGGACTGATGTAGTAAGGTTTGGATGAGGGTTGGTTGTATTGTTGGTTGTGAGTTGAATGGTGGTTGTTTGGAGTGGTTTAAAACTAGGTAATCGCGTAAACATAGTCGTCGTAATGCCCAATTTCATACAACTGCTTGATCTTAGTGTTCGGGACAGAGAGATAACTATTGAATCTGTGACTTTGCCATGTTTAGTTATATTATGTCGTAAGCTTCGTTTTGATATGTGGTTCACTCGAATCCGATGTACGGTTTAGGAGAAACGACCGTTTTAAGTAACGACATTTCGCGACTGAACCATTACCCCTCGCCTTACTTTGAAACCTTCGTTAAGGCCCTTAAACGACTAATTGGAGTATGAAAAAATTATGTAAAGTGTATTAGAAAGTTGGTAGAGTACTCGCGAAAGAATCGCCTTAAAATTTTTAATGGTTAATTTATTAAAAATGGTGGAGCCAAGGGTACTCGAACGACTTATGTGATTCGTTAAGCGTAGAAGTGACCATAAGCGAACATTAGGGTTCAATTGGTTAAAGTCTAGTTTCTTAAGCGACCGTGGGTTAATTCCGACTTATGTTGTTGTTCATAGGTTATCGGACCCACTCTAAGCTTAAGTCTATCCGGGAACACTCAGGCAAATTTTCTACCCGTTATACTGTTGTTGTGATGTATATATGTATATGCATTATCTTGTGATAGATGCATGATGGTTAATTAGCAAATCTTGTGATATATTTGAGCATGCTGATATGGTTTATATGCATGTCTGTTTCGTATTCTTGATATCTATCTGTTAATTCCAATGCTTATAATTGCATAATACCTATGCTAGAGATAAGCAGTAGTTGCGTATAACCTTAGTATAGGGGACCCAAAGGCGAACATTTTATAAAACCGGGAGTCGATTTTCCCGAGTATATTATATATATATTTATATAATATATATAGATATAGTTTTCAAAACTATTAATCGAATAAGGTTTATTCAATAACTTTATTTTTATTAATGAATATTACTTTGGATATTCATTCGAGAACTTATGACTCGGTTTATTTTATTTAAGGAATATTATCTTGAATATTCATTCGAGGACTTATGACTCTGTTTATTATATTTAATGAATATTATTTTGAATATTCATTCGAGGACTTATGACTTCGCTTATTTACTAAATAATATTCTTTATTTTATTAAAGAATAATGTTTCGATAATCAAATTTATTTTCGATTATTCAAATAAAGATCGTACTTTCGTAAATGTATATCTTTGGTTATTTAATATTCATTTCGAGTATGAGTTTTAAAACTTATACTTCAATTATCTTTATAAACATTATTCTTTATGAGAATATTATTTAAATAATAATATTCAAATATTTTCTAATATATTGGGACTGATTTATTTTATTAAATCAGCATTACTCCAAACATTCTTAAAAATGTTTTCGAGTCTTCAAAATAATTTTTAAAAGTTAGAGCGGATCCCAAAACTCGTTTTCAAATTTAAGATCTTCCTTTCGAAGGGGATTTAAATACTCGCTTAAAAATTGAGGGATCCGGCTCTGTGGTGTATTTTATATTCGTAACGAAGTTGCTGTTTTGATAAATGAATTGATTACTTACCCAACATTCGGGAAGTAAGTCCATCTAATTGAGTCGGCATAAGCGACAGGCCGGGGTACAGTCTATCAAAGTGTAAGAGGCCGGGTGGCGGTCCAGCACAAGGTCCTAATGAGGCCAGGGTGATGACCGGTGGGGGATTCATCCATCTACTAGTAGAAAAGGCTACTTATTGTTATCTTTGCCTGATCAGCAAGATATCAGGTTTATTCCAAAATTCTTTTCTTTCCAAAATTCATTGGATATTGCAACTCTGTTCATACTTTACATGACAGAGGTTTTCAGGAAATGTATGAGAGATATATATGGATATATATATATCGGGACTTAATGAAGTATCTCGTAACTTCATTTCATTCAATAATATTTCAAAGATCTAATCTATTCAAGTCTTATCTTGTAGTCTCATCTATATGATGAACTTTTGAAACTGGTTATAACTTGAACGGTGGTAGTTCAAGTAGTATTTGGAAAAGATATAAGTATATTGGGGTATCTTGTAACTTCATCTTTTCAACTTATATCTGGTTAATGATTATCTTATGCATGACAAAGATTTTCAGAAAAACGTTGAGACAAGGTTAGATATATAAGATCACCTTGCAACGATATTTTTATACAGTTATAAACTGGAACTCTATGTATATTATACATGGCCGAGGATTTCAAAGATTTTGAAAAGTATATAAGTATATATACTGAATATTTTGCGACTTTGTCGCGCTAAGATATCAAACTTGATTTATTTTTTCTTGACCAAGACTTTTATAAGTACTATGAAAATGCTCATATAGTATTAATTATTATACATATTATTTCGGTGGGCTTGTTGCTCACCCTTGCTTTCTTCTTTAATCACACAACAACAGATAGACATGATGAACAGGACCAAGCTCCCAATTTGTGAGCGGATAGGAAACGTTCCGCAGTTTCCTGTAGGCGTTGATGCCGTTGTAGTTGATGTAGGAACTACCAATAGGCTAGGCTTTCAACTTTTGTTGTACCAGACTTATATACATTTATGAATTGTAATAATGGCAATTAATATGTAAATTTAATCAGAAACCCTTTTGAGGTGTAATGACTTATAATTGTGGAATAAAATGACTTGTTTTATTTTTTGGTATTCATCTCTGAGACTATAACTTGTGGTGTGTGTGTATATTGTGGGGTCATAGTACGCAATAGATGATTGTTTATTAAGAATTAGGTGTTATTAAGGGAAATGGAACTCGTGACAACCCGGATCCCCGACCCCGGATTTGGGGGTGTTACAACATATATAGTGTAAACCCTAAGTCTGTGTTTATATAGTACATAGTTACAAGATAACTTCTAATTGATATGGAATATAATTCTGTCTCCTAAAATATATCAATCAGATATCTTCTACAAGTCTTCCAGTCTTCTAACTCTTTCCATGCATATCTTCTTTTATTTAGTCTCGATCTTCTACTATAAATAAGCTTCCTTCCTAAACTGTAAGTCCTCCTGCACTTAAGTTCTGATATGTCCTTAAGTTCTGATATTAAGTTCTGACTTCCAGTAAGTCCTGATTTCAGTAAGTCCTGATTTGTCCTATTGTTAAGTTCTGAAAACTAAACACAAATCATATTAGACATGACATCTCAAATATATCTAACAATCTCCCCCAACTTGTAAATTATGCAAAATATACAAGTTAATAGATTTGATGATGTCAAAAACATTTAAGTACAAATACAATAAGAGTTTAACTAGATAACTAACTACAACTTACAGTCCTTGTAGCTTTTACCAATCTGACTGAGTCAATCTGAATCCATGATGATTCTTGACAAAGCTTGATATCAGCTTTTCTTCTTTAATTTTCAGGACTTGAGAGAGTGTAGTCTTGACTTGCTTCATTTCTTCATTCTGACTTCTAATCTGATAGATTGCAGTCTTTAAAGCAGAGATATGGTTTCCTTAACATTGTACTTGTCATGAGAATCCAGTACCACTTGAACAGAGATAACCCTATCAAGATGTTTCTGTGTAACATCTTCAAGCGGTCTGTCAGTTAATAAAAATGGATCTCTAGCAGCAACTTCAACTCCTGTCTTAATCTTTGCTTCATCAAAACCTAGTCCAGACCTGTCTCTTGGTTCTCTAGCATTTAACCCAATAGTCATGAATGTAGACAGCAATTGGCTTTTCTTTGGATCTGATGGTTTGACATTTTTTCACAGAAGTTTCTTTTTATCAGCTACTTCCATTTTATCTAAATCAACTTGAGCACTGTCAGAGGTTGACTTGATAACTTTATCAGAACTTGTTGTTTCTGTTATAGCTTACAGTTCTTCACTCTGAACAACTTGAGCCTTGTCAGAGGTTGTCTTTGATTTTTCAGAAATCTTCTTTCTTTTCAGAGTTTGAACATCTTCATCTTCAGCAAAATTACTTGAACCATTTTGCACACTGGCTTTATCAGAATTTGAGAAATTTTCATCCCCAATGGCTTGGTTTGTTCATCGACTTTTCCTTTCCCTTTGTCTTTGGGATCAATCTCAATCTGTGATCTAGTCTTGGCTTTAGATGCCTCAGTTTGTGACTTCTCCTTGATCACAATGCCTTTTACCTTAGGTCTTGGAGGTTTCTTTGCAACAAAAGCTTTTGGCTTTAGGTTTTTCTTTTCAGCTTTGAATCTAGCTTCTTCCTCCTTGAGATTTTCCAAATCCATTCCTGGATTATGCTTCAGAAACAATCTTCTAGCAATTTCTTCATCAAGTGTATGAATCTTGGGATCCTTGTAGTAGACTATTGTCTGCTTCCCCTTGAGCTTCAGAGTTTGCATGAACTTTTGAGAATCTTGACTTCCACCTTGGATCAGAACATCAGGCTTTTTCAGACTTTGCTCATCAAAAGTTGATATCAGATTTTAAGTATTAGTACTTGCTATCAGATTTTGAGTTTGAGCAGCTTCAGAACTTGTCTTCTTTTGAGTAAAATATTTGCTTACTTTAGTACTTAGTTTCCCTGAAGAAACTTTGCTGCTCTGCTCTTTTCTCTAAACTTGACCTGTACCCTTTCTAGGGTTTCCCTGGTCATCAGCTTCGTCATCTTTCTTCTTCAGTAATTGATCATTTGAGCATTTGGACTTAACTATCTTCTCCCCCTTTTTGGCATCATCTGATAGTAGGAGTGAGAGAAAAAGTTCTACCGAAGATTGAATATCATTCAATTGAGCCTGTTTAGAAGCTTGATTTGCCAAAACCTCAGAAATTTGGGCATGTTGCTTCTCTTGAGTTTTCTCAATTGCTTCTACTTTTTCAAGTGTAACTCAGGATATGTCGATTCAAATTCAACATTAGTTTGTCAAATCAACACAAATTATTAGTAACCACAATTTTAATCAAAACATTCATCAAGAAATACAGTTTAAGTAGATGAAATAAAGATTAACAGGTTTCAATGAGAACATTCACATGCACATAATACGAGATAAACGAAGACTAAATCTTGCAATCAAAAGAAATTTCATTAACATATCAAAAGAGTACATTATATGAAATTTGTAGATTACATGTAAAAGATTACAAGATAATTCTAGTCTAAGATTAGTTCCTCATGCTGCTAACAAATAGCACTGCAAGACGGATGATCTGTTCTTGCTGAAGAAGAGCCTCTCTCCGTTCTTCTTCCAAGCGATCAAGATGGAGTTGATAGTCCATATGAAAGAACAAGAGATTTGTCTGAACCTCTTGTGGAACCAAGTTCCATATCTCATCAGGAATGGCAGTGATGTGCCATTCCTGTTCCCAGTCACCACAACTGAACTCAACGTTGAAGTTTTCATAGTTCATAAACATGTTTACAAGAACCATTTTTATGAAGGAAGAAAATGGTGATTTTGTGTGATTTTAGAAGATGATTTTTCTGAGATTAAATGGCTGTTAAATAGCCAATGGAATATCAAGGGACTAGAGGACTGATTAATGATTAAGTATAGGGTTAATGATGCCTCATCTCCCTAGACCGATGTGTAATAATAAAAGTCAGTAAAAAGTTAAAGCATGAGTTAATGGGCATAATAAATAAGTAACAATTACTTTGCACATGCAGTTTTTCAAGACAAACACGTTTACCACTAACCCAAATGATTATGACTATTTTTATCTCACCTAATTATATTCTGATTAAATATGACCGTTATAGTATTTACCACAAATAAGTCAAGTAAAGAATAATTCCACGTAAGCATCAGAGTTTCCATCAAAATTTAATATCAGAACTTGACTATTATCAGATTTTAACAGTCATCAGAATATGACTTTTGTACTCAAAAAGTGAATGTTTGTATCTGTGATTCTTCATACAAATACTGACTTGTTTCTTCAGAGTTTAATCATCAGAACTTCCATCAGAACTTGTCCTTGGAATTTATGCATATGACACTTAACTGTTTATCTGAAACAACTTGATCACCACAGTAATTTTCATCATTCATATAGAGTGAGAGTGTGTGCATTAGCAAAATATCAGATAAAGATTAAAGTCTGATAAACTTCAGTACATCTTAGAAATAAGGCATAACTTAGAAAAGTGCTTAAAACTGTCATTAATAATGAAGTCTACTATAGGATAAATTTGTGCATGAGTCCACCTCAACTGTTTGTGCTTATTTTATGCATCTTTTGAAATTCCTTTTTACAGTGGCTTCTCAGTGTAAGTAAGTCACAACTGCTTATCAGGATTTATTCTATTATCAGAGTATTTATCTAGTAATCAAAGAATGTGAAAAGTCACCAAGAAAAAATTATTTACTTTTCTAATGCATATTACTTAATACCAACAATGCACTTGGATCTTCCCTTCCACAAATTTACTCTAGATCTCAAATGAGTACCTGACTTTATTTTTCTTTTCTTTTTTTTCTTTTCTTTTGATAAGTGAGGCTTATCAGCATTTAGGTCATCCTTAAGATTTACTGACATCAGAATTTGACAGGTAAGAAGCAAGAATCTAGCTTGTGACTTAGTAATAAGATACACAAAGTAAATTTGACTAAGCTCAAAATCAGAATTTGTTTGTGTTAATGAATTTCCATATAAACAACTAATTCAAATATAGGATTTCTAGTATGTTTAAAGACTACTAGGTCAGCATCTAGCATAATACTCCTCATCAGATTGAATAGTCACAGAATATTCAAATCACTATCAGAGTACATAGATCCACATCAGAGAACAATCAGCATTTAATGAATTTCAATTTAAGCACAAATTACATGAAGATAAGACAATCTGTAAACACTGATCATAAAGTCTGATGCATGAGAACAAAAACTAAGCAGATTTAGAGAAAGAACCTGAAACCATTCCAAGTTCATTTACCAGTCTTGTAAAAGTAGCTTCACATAGTGGTTTTGTGAAGATATCTGCTTGTTGTTGATCTGTTGGAACAAAATGCAATTCCACTGTACCTTCCATCACATGTTCCCTTATGAAGTGGTACCTAATGCTGATGTGCTTTGTCATTGAGTGTTGAACTGGACTACCTGTCATAGCAATAGCACTTTGATTATCACAGTAAATAGGTACTTTAGAAAATTCTAACCCATAATCCAGTAACTGATTCTTCATCCAAAGAATCTGTGCACAACAGCTTCCTGCAACAATATATTATGCTTCTGCAGTTGATGTGGAAATTGATTTATGTTTCTTGCTAAACCAAGAAACTAATCCGCCTCCAAGAAATTGGCAGCTTCCACTAGTGCTTTTCCTGTCTATTTTGCATCCTGCAAAATCTGCATCTGAGTAACCTATTAGCTTAAAATTTGATTCTCTAGGATACCACAATCCTAGATCAGCTATACCCTTGAGGTATTTGAAAATTCTTTTCACATCTATTAGATGAGGTTCTCTTGGATCAGCCTGAAATCTTACACAAAGACAGGTGGCATACATGATATCGGGTCTACTAGCAGTTAAATAGAGTAATGAGCTAATCATACCTCTGTAGTTAGTAATATCTACTGATGAACCAGTATCTTTATCTTACTTGGTTGCAGTGGCCATGGGAATGGATGCAGCTGAACAGTCTTTCATTCCAAATTTCTTCAGTAAATTTCTGGTATACTTGGATTGACAGATAAAAGTAACTTCTTCATTTTGCTTAAATTGAAGTCCCAAAAAATAACTAAGTTCTCCCATCATACTCATTTGATATCTTGACTGCATTAGCTTTGCAAATCTTTCACAAAGCTTAGCATTAGTAGATCCAAATATGATATCATCAACATATGTCTGTACCAAAAGTAAGTCCTTTCCATGGTTGAGGTAGAACAGTGTTTTATCAATTGTGCCTCTGTGAAATCCACTATCCAGAAGGAATTGAGCTAAAGTCTCATACCATGCTCTTGGAGCTTGCTTAAGGCCATAAAGTGCTTTGTCAATCCTGTAGACATGATTTGGAAATTTTGAATCTACAAAACCTGGAGGTTGTTCAATATATACCTCTTTTTTCAATTCTCCATAGAGAAAAGCACTTTTCACATCCATTTGAAAGACTTTAAACTTCTTGTGAGCAGCATAAGCCAAAAAGATTTTTATGGCTTCCAATCTAGCAACTGGTGCAAATATTTCATCATAATCAATACCCTCCTGTTGAGAGTAGCCTTTAGCAACCAGCCTTGCTTTGTTCCTTGTAATTATGCCATCACTGTCAGTTTTATTTCTGAACACCCATTTTGTGCCAACAACTGATCTGTTCTTTGGTCTTGGCACTAGGGTCCAGACTTTATTTCTTTCAAATTCATTTAACTCTTCCTATATTGCTTGCACCTAATCAGCATCTTGAAGAGCTTCTTCCACTTTCTTTGGTTCAGTCTGAGATAGAAAAGAGAGATAGAGACATTCATTTTATGTTGCAGTTCTAGTTCTGACACCTGCTTCTGGATGTCCAATTATCAAGTCAGGTGTATGTGATTTGGTCTACTTCTTTGCAGATGGAAGTTGATTTCTAGAACTAGATCCTCCCCCATGATCCATGCTATCTCCATCATCATTTTCTTATGCTCCCCCTGTATTTATGCTCTCTGAGACATCAGAAATTGAGTTAGATCCTTCAGGATTTGAAGTATCAGAGTTTTCAGAAGTATCAGAATTTGGCTCATCAGAATTTGATGAATCAGAACTTGAAGAGCCAGTGATAGGTTCTGATGCTTCTTGAGAGTCTTGAGTCATGGTAGGATCTTCAGCTTGCTCCCCCTGGACAGGTGTATTTTTTCTTTGGAGTTGTTACCACAGTTTCAAAGACATCAGAATTTAACCCGTCAGAACTTACAGAATCAGGATTTAAGTCATCAGAGTTTACAGAATCAGAATTTAAATCTTCATTTTCAAATCTCAGCTGATCATTATCATTGAAATCTTCAAGTCCAGTAATCTTCTTATCATCAAAAGATACATTGATAGATTCCATGACAACCCTTGTTCTTAAATTGTAGACTCTGAAGGCTTTTATGGAAAGTGGATATCCAACAAAAATTCCTTCATCAGCTTTTAGATCAAATTTCGACAGCTGTTCAGGATGAGTCTTAAGAACAAAACACTTACATCCAAATATATGAAAGTATTTCAGATTTGGCTTCTTTTTCTTCACCATCTCATATGGTATTTTTCCATGCTTGTTTATGAGTGTAGCATTTTGTGTAAAAAAAGCAGTCTGCACAGCTTCAGCCCAAAAGTAGGTTGGTAGCTTTGCTTTCTCAAGTATAGTTCGTGCAGCTTCAATGAGAGTCATGTTCTTTCTTTCTACAACTCCATTTTGCAGTGGAGTTCCAGGTGCAGAAAATTCCCGTTTGATTCCATGCTCTTTGCAGAACACTTCCATGATTGAATTCTTGAACTCAGTGCCATTATCACTTCTTATAGTTTTAATAGAATCTTTGACCAACTTATCCAGCTGTCTGACATGATCAGTTAGAGTAGATGCAATTTCATTCTTCTTGTGCAAGAAATACACCCAAGTGTATCTTGTGAACTCGTCCACTATAACCATAGCATATTTCTTCTTTTCAATAGACATGACATTGAATGGACCAAATATATCAACATGCAGTAGGTGATAAGGCTCAAGAATTGAAGATTCAGTTTTGCTCTTGAATGAAGATTTTCTTTATTTTGCCTTTTGACATGAATCACAAAGGCCATCAGGAGGAAATACTGATTTTGGCAGTCCTCTCACAAGATCTTTCTTTACAATCTCATTTATGTTATTGAAATTTAAATGAGAGACTCTTTTGTGCCAATTCCAGCTTTCTTCAATTGATGCTCTACTCAATAGACAGATTGCAGAACCATCAGAACTTGTTAAAAGTCTGGCTTTATAAATGTTACCATGCCTGTAACCTTTCAGAACCACTTTGCCTGTAGAATTTCTTACAACTTCACAGTGTTCTTCAAAGAAATCCACAGGATAACCTCTGTCACAGATTTGACTCACACTTAGCAGATTGTGTTTAAGTCCTGAGACAAGAGCTACTGTTTCAATGATGACATTCCCAAGCTTGATATTTCCATATCCCAGAGTTTTTCCCATGTTGCCATCTCCATAAGAAACTCCTGGGCCAACTTTCTCCATAAAGTCTAATAGCAGGGCTTTATTTCCAGTCATATGTCCTGAACATCCATTGTCTAGCACTAGGATATCTTTGCTGTTGCTCTGCAATCACAAATACCACTAATGGTTAGTTTAAAGGACCTAGACTTGCTTGGATCCATTGGCCTTTTTATGTTTGTTAGCATCTACAGCGGATTTAATTTCAGAGTTTATGCTAACATGCTGTTTATCAGAACTTATATCAGATTTTGCATCAGACTTTACACTATAAGGAATTAAAGTAACTTTCTTCAAAAAAGGTTTTATTTGATAATTATCATAGTATAAACTATGATATTCCTTACAAGTATAAATGGAATGCCATAAACTACCACAATGAAAATAAGGGTTTTGTGGCTTAAACCTAACAGACTGACTCTTAACTCCTGATCTAGGAGGTAAAGAGTTTATATTCTTATTCTTCCTGCAAAAAGAAGCAAGATGGTTAGAGTTTCTATATTTATAACATTTCTTTCTAGGAGCATTAGGAACAGGCATATAATTACTGCTTTGGTTCATACCTTTCTTTCCATTCCTATTTTTCCTAGCTTCCTTTACCTTGTTGACATTCCTAATCTCTTTCAGCTTATGTTTAAGCCGCTTCTTAGTCATTAAGCCTATGTTTACTTCAGTTGGTTTATCTAGTTCTAATTTGTCAGAAGTTGACTTCTCCTTAACTTCTGTCACAGACTCTTTCATCTTTTCAGAATCAGACTTTACAGTTTTAGCTATAAACTTAACATGATTTACCTTTGGCTTAGCAGTCTGTTTAACAATAATTGGCTCAATTTGTTCAGTTCCTTTTTCACTTTTATCATCACCATAACCTAAGCCCTCTTTCCAATTTCCAGTACTTAACAAATTCTGAGTTGTTCTTCCAGAGTTAGTCCAAGTCCTGATAATCTCTCTTTCTTTTTCTAACTCAGTTTTTAGAGATTTATTCAATTTTAACAATTCATCTCTAACATAAAAAGCATCATCTCTTTCTTTCTGAGTTTGATGGAACATAACTAACTCTTTTTCTAAATAATCATTCCTTTTCTTAAAACCAAGATTTTCAGAAGTTAATCTTTAACATGTTAAAGTTTGATCTCTATAACTAATAAACATGGTTTTAAGATATAATCTCAACTCATTAATATCATCAGTATGAAAGGCATAAGTTGTTTGAGGTACCTTCAATTCAGCAGTTTCAGGACTGCCATCAGCATTTGCCATCAAGGCATAGTTCACCTCATGTTCAGAATCTGAAGTGTCTGTCCATCTTTTCTTCTTTGTGACAAGTGCCTTGCCTTTGTCACTTTTTCCTTTCTTGTAGTCAGGAGATATGTGGCCTCTTTCACCACAGTTGTAGTATTTGACATTTGAGTTGTCTCCTCTGCCAAACTTTCCTCCCCTGCCTTCAGACTTTCTGAACCCTTTCTTATCAGAACTTCCACCTTTTCTGGAAAACTTCTTTCCCCTTCTGAATTTCCTATAGGCTATCTTTGTGATGCCCTTCACCATAAGAGCGCATAATTTCATCATCTCTTCATCAGCATCTATTTCAGGTAAACTTTCAGTTTCTGAATCATCATCATCAGAACTTGATGACTCTGAATCAGACTTTATGATGAGAGCCTTTCCTTTGCCCCTTTTTGAGGCACCCATTTTAGGAGATTCCTCCTCAGCCTTAAGAGCAACTGTCCTTGACTTTCTTCCATGCCTCTTGCTCCTTTGATCCATCTAAAGTTCATAAGTCTTGAGCAGACCATAAATTTCATCAAGAGTTGTTTCAGTAAGGTCATAGTTGTCTCTTATGGTAGTAGACTTCAAATCCCAATTTTCAGGAAGAGCTAAAAGGAATTTTAGCTTTGAATCTTCAAGATCATATTCCTTGTCCATCAGTGACAGATCATTCAAGAGTTTGAGAAACCTTTCATATAAGTCAGTTAAAGACTCATCAGCTTTTGAGTCAAAGTGCTCATACTCTTGAGTGAATATAGTCCTCCTGTTCTTCTTGATTACATCAATTCCCTATCTTCAGCTGTGTACTCACCTTTCTCCTTTGGTATGGTCTTTGCTGGTTGATCTGCAACTACAACATAGAGCTTGGATGGCTTATGTGGTCCTTCATTAATTCTGTCAAGGTATTCTGGATCTGTAGCTTCCAGAAATATAGCCATCTTCACTTTCCATATGGGATACTCAGAAGGTCTCAGTATGGGAACCCTGATAGTCTCATATCGACTGTGGGTTTGAGTCTTTTGAGTTTCTTCAGTTTTGGTGGGCTTGGTTGGAGTTTGTGCTTCTTCAGACATGATTGTTTGGATCTTTACTGTATGTGTGTTAACAGAAAAGCTTTGATACCACTTGTTAGGTCACACAACACTGTAGAAGGGGATTGAATACAGTATTACTACAATCAAATCGACTTTGAACATAAGTAACGGTAAACAGATATATTAAATATGATGAACTCTGTTATAATGGAACTGTTCTCTCTCAGTGATGAACAAATATCACTAAGAGCTGCTAGGTTACAATGTATAATCTTTTCGATAATGATAACACATATAGTGTAAACCCTAAGTCTGTGTTTATATAGTACATAGTTACAAGATAACTTCTAATTGATATGGAATATAATTTTGTCTCCTAAAATATATCAATCAGATATCTTCTACAAGTCTTCTAGTCTTTTAACTCTTTCCATGCATATCTTCTTTTATTTAGTCTCGATCTTCTACTGTAAATCAGTTTCCTTCCTTAACTTTATGTCCTCCCGCACTTAATTTCTGATATGTCCTTAAGTTCTGATATTAAGTTCTGACTTCCAGTAAGTCCTGATTTCAGTAAGTCTTGATTTGTCCTGTTGTTAAGTTCTAAAAACTAAACACAAATCATATTAGACATGACATCTCAAATATATCTAACACAGTCAATAAGAGAGATCTCATGTACATTTATGATATCAAGGAATTTTCAGACTTGAATCTCTACTTGGATGAACTGGAAGAAGTAAGAGGAATTGATGCTTACAGATATCTTCCTAAAAGACTTGTATTTAGATACAAGAGAGGGAAAGAGATGACATGGCCTCTTCACAGGATTCTCCAAGAAATCCAATCTATTCTGATTAAAGTCTACTCATCCTTCAAAAAGAACTTTGGTTACAATGTGATTGCAAGAAGAACAGTTCTAAAGAGGATTGAGGAACTAAGGAGTATTAGAGCTAAAAATGCACTTCCAAAGACTCTATCTATTCCCTTTACAGGAAAAAGAGTGCATCTAAGGCCCTATTGGCTGATGGAATTCATGGATGACAAATGTATTAGAAGATTCTTCAGATTGGAGGATCAATTGAGTATCTCTAGCAGTGTGACTCTTTTGGAAATGCAGGAAATGTTAAATCTCTCAGAAGCTGATGAACTTGAATTCCACAGACAACTTCAGAATCAAATTGAAGAAAACAACAGAAGGCATGGGAAGAAATCAAGACAATCAAGAAAATAAATCTATCTGCTCAGACTAGAGGAGCATCTTGATAACAATTGTGAGAAATCTTTTTGTGTACTTTGTATTGTTCAACTTTCAGCAATTTGTAGCACTTATTAGTTTTATCTACTATTTTTCAAACTGTATCTTTAGGATGTTTTGTTATCATCAAGTTTCTCTTAATTTATGGCTACAATTCCAGTAGACATAAATAGGGGGAGATTGTTAGGAATATGTTGTGTACTTGATGATAAGCTTAACAAAACACCTTGGTAGATTTAACTTAGTGAATTTTATAGCACAAACACCTTGGTAGATTTAACTTAGTGAATTTTGTAGCACCCGATGGATAATCAATTATAGTCCCAACGGATGATTCAATATAGTCCCGACGGATGACTAATTGATATCCATCGGGTGAGTAGCTTATGTATACAATAAGTCATGTAGCACATTTCTGCAAACAACTTTGTATAAGTTTCTGTAGTAGCTTATGAATCATATAGACTACTAGTAGATATGCATAATAGGTTGATTAAATGTAAATATAAGATGTCTTGTAATTCTGCACAAATGAAATGGAGTCAAGTGATGACTGGTTACCCGACGGATGATCAACAAAGCTACCCGACGGATGATCAACAAAGCTACCCGACAGATGATCAACAAAGCTACCCGACGGATGATCAACAAGGCTACCTGATGGATAACAAGCATGTACCTGACAGATGATCAATTCAAATATCTGTTGACAGTGACAACACAGTCACATGCATCGAGTGTTTGCAAAAGGAATGTGGCAGCCTGTTTAGCAGGGTTTTGAGAACAAAGAAGCATTACCATTTCCATACAAGTTATGAAGATTTTCAAAGATGCTAAAATAGAGAAGTGAAGCAGCATGAAGTTAGACTTGATAAGTTTTGTTTTATTATCTTATCTTATTCTATGTGAACTTGGTGATATATAAACCAAGTGTAGCAAGTAGAACAACAACAAAAAAATAAGAAAACACATTTTTAGCAGAGAAACATTTGTAAGCTGTATCCTGTAGCATTTCCTTATAGTTTTGTTTGTTCACTTGTAAAACAGCTGTGAGGTATTCAAGCTTCACATGGTTCTTTTGATATATATATATATATATATATATATATATATATATATATGGTGGATACATTCAAATCCACCAGAAAGTTTTAAAGACCTGAGTTTTTATTACTTTATGTTTGATTAACTTAACTCTGTATTCCGCACTTTGCAAATCAAACAGCTAGATATAATTGAGTTAGAACCATTTTTCATAAATCTCAAAAAATAGCCAGAATTACATTTAACCCCCCTTCTGTAATTCTTGTTGTATTGTTAGGGAATAACAGTTTTTAAAAAATTTAGATTTTATATCACTAAACCTTGAAGTTTTATATATTCAATATATAATATATTATAAAATACAATAATGCACATTTATATTACATTAATTATATAATATTCTTAAAATTTCTTAAATTTAATGTATTAACTAAAATAAGAAAAGTTGAAAAAAAGAATTAAAAGAAATAGATATTGAACAGAGATCTTTGCACAATTCTCGAGGTCAAAAATTGGGCGGACTATTTCCCCTAATTGAAATTTCACCAACTTATATTTCCCCCGGATCTCAATTCCTCTCCTACAATCCCTCTTGATAAGCAGCCTCAAGTTATTTCTGTCTCAAATTCACAATGAAGCTCAAACCCTCTTCCACCTTCACATCACAAGCCCTATTAGGTTATCCCGCCTCCGCTTCACCGTCGGAGAAGACAGTGTCATCGGTGCCCTAATCGGAGGTTAGTTTTGTGCTTCAGATTGATGAGATACGACGAAATTACTTCACTGAAGATGGAGGATGTGGTTAATAAAGGCTCAATTCGCTCTGTTAGCTTACAATTCGCTCTATTAGCTTACAGCTCTTGGGGATGTAATATGGTTTAAGCTAGATGAATCCTCCAGGTGGCCTGCACAGGTTTGTGAAGGCCTGAAGCAGATATCAGCATCTTGATAAATCTTTTTCTCACAGTTTTTACTTTTTACTGTGTGTAGATTTTGACAGCACTTTCTTTTTTTTATTTGCTTGGAACATTTCCACATGATAGGTTTTTGATGAGGACAACATTAGTGGGAGCTGCAATCCCATTAAGAAAACAGATTTAGTATAAGATCGCTTGATATTGTCAAGCAGCTTTTCTAGATTTTTGTCCCCGATAACATTATAATTGAGAGCAGCAAAGCACGATTTGGCTCTGTTATTCTATTATGTGTCGAGAGCCTATCTTGTGAACCAAAAATCAGGAGGATATTGTTAGAAAATTAGGATTTTAGAGCTTAATTTAATTATGTTCTTGATGTTAATCCTAAAATCTAATGATTGGAAATTGTTCAATGATATTTGAACTTAAATTTTCATGTATGGTTTTAAGAATTTTCTTAATGAAATCCATATGAAATGAGAGTTGAAAGTAGCTTGGAAAAGCTTGGAAAATTTGAGAATGTTTGTCCCACATTGAAATAAATAAAGGGGGTTGTGTGCTTTATATGGTATTACCCACATGAGTAGTATACAACTACTAAGGTGTGTGATGGTCCATTGTGTTGTTGTGTGCTTCACGCGCACACACACACACCCACGCGCGCCCCGCCCCGCCACGCACCGCACCGCACCGGACCGGACCGGACCGGGTCGGGTCGAAGGGCGATTTGGGCGAATGTCTCGGCGTCTCGCGTACGCGAGGCGACCTGGGCGAGGATTTTATTTATTTGAGAATTATTTTAATTCGAATTTATTTATCGGTGATTGGATTATTGGGCAGGGTTCTGAAATAGGCTAAGTAGTCTATATATATTGAACCTGCAAATAATATGATCTGTAACAAGTTCTGATATTAGAATCAGAACTTAAGAACTGATGAATAAAATCAGAACTTAACAAGTTCTGATATCAGAATCAGAACTTAAGTACTGATGAGTCGAATCAGAACTTAAGTACTGATGAGTTAAATCAGAACTTAACTTAAGTTCTGATAATAATGTGGGTGTTAATGTGAAAAGCTGTTACAAATAATTTAAATTCAAAAGCTGATCAGTTTTGATTTTTTCATTAATGAATTCAAAATCTGATCAGTTTTTTATTTTTTATTAATGAAGCAGTTTAATTCAGACATTAAGTGTGTTGACAGTTTCATTTTTCCTCTCCTATAAATAGAGGCTAAACTGAATGAATAAAAAGAGACAACACACTACATTCTCATCTCTTCTCTTCAACCTCTCTGCATTTCTCTCCCACAAGAACTGAAGTGCTGATATTTTTCGGCGACTGAGGTGCTGGTCGAAGTGGAGGTTTTGTTGCTGCTGTTAACATAAACTCCGAGCTGTTTTATCCTGGTGGAGATATTGCGCACATCCCAAACGCAGCAGGTAGGGGGCAATAATCTCTTCAAGAGCAGCCAGGACTTCGAGCAAGGCCTGGTGACTCAGCTGTAATCATTTTCTTGGCATTTTGTATCTGTAAACCTTTATTTCAGTCACTGTTGAAAGCTATGGTTTCGGGTACATCTTTCTTTCTCTCTACGTTATTTCAGTTACTGATTTTGTTTACCTGCATGTTTTGTTTTGTTAACTGTGGTCTTGGCCTAAACTTGTTAAATTCTTTATACACTTGCCTCTATGTTGCTATACTTGTTAGAGAGATTCTCAACATTCTTGAAGAGATTATTAGTTATTTAGAATTTAGCATAATGGTTAACGAAAGTGAGGTTATCGTTGGTGGTGGTAGCAGTTCGGGTGTAACTGCTGGGGCCATTGATTGGACCACCTATAGTTTCCCACAGGCTGTTGAACTAACCGGTTTACCGGAGAAATTCAACGGTGGCATTGGCTTTTCTCGCTGGCAGAAAAGGATGAAGCTGTGGTTGACTATAAAGGGTCTGTGGCCGGTTGTGGAATATGAGAAACCGATAGTGGATCAAGAGAAGGCTGACACAGTTAAGGCTTTTGCGAAGTGGGCTGAGAAGGATGGAGTGGCTAGAGCGGCCATTCTTGCGGCACTAACAAACACTTTGTTTGATGTCTATTCTTCTGATGCCTACTTTGCAAAACTCTTATGGGAGAAGCTGGACCAGACACATAATACTGACTCACAAGGTCTAGAAAAGTATTCTGTGGCAAGGTTCCTCGAGTTCAAGCTGGTGGATAATAAGTCCATGACTGAGCAGGTGCATGAGTTCGAGATGATAGTGCATGCTTTGAAGGAGTCTGGAATGAATCTCCCGGAGAAGTTCAAGGTGATGAGTGTGATTGAAAAACTCCCGAAGTCTTGGGAAGAGTTCTCTCTCTCCCTGAAAAGACAGAAAGGAGAGATCACCTGGACCAACCTTATGCTGGACATCTCGGTACAAGAACAACACAAGTCCAAACAGGGACATGTGATGCCAACTGAACACGGTACCTCGAAGGTAAACATAGCAACTGTAGGACAAAAGAGGAAGGCTTTTGCTAAGAAAGCTAATAGTAATAAACCTAAGAGTGACAAGGACAAGGCCAAGAAACCCAAGGCAAACAAACCATGCTGGTCTTGTGGGCAGGTTGGGCACTGGAGTAAGGACTGCCCTACGAAGAAAGCGAAGAAAACCGAGGTAGCACAAGCAAATGTTGTGCTTGGAACCGCAAGTGGGCCTGTAGTGAACATGGTTGTTGGTGAGGCTACGGCTTCTGAAACCAACGTTGACCGGTATGTATCCTACAACCCTGTGATATTTTCTACCTATCTGTCAAATGAATGGTTGATAGATACTGGAGCTAATGTACATATTTGTGCTGATATTAGTTTATTTGTATCTTATCAACAGAGTCATAGCCTGACTGTGAAGATGGGGAATGCTAGTGCTGCTCAAGTACATGGAGTTGGAAACGTAGATCTGAAGTTCCCTTCAGGACGTATTCTATCTCTGACGAGAGTGCATCATGTTCCCGACATGCGTAGAAATATAATAAGTGGAAGCTGTTTAGTTTCTAGTGGTTTTGAAATTTCGTTCAAGTGTAATAAAGTAGTTCTTATTCACACTGGTACATTCTTTAGCAAGGGTTACTTGTCAAATGGTTTATTTGTTATTAATGCGGATCCCGTTTTGGGAAGTTTGAATAATAATGTTATTCCTACTGTTAATTGTATTGAATCCTCAAATATATGGCATGCTAGACTAGGTCATTTAAACTTTGGTGCTCTTAAGAACATGATGAACTTAGAGTTGATTCCAAAATATACCATAGAAAAGAATTCTAAATGTCAAGTATATGTGTCTGCTAAACAGATAAGGAAACCTTTTCATAACGTTGTTAGGGATTCAGACTTGTTAGATTTAGTACACACTGATATTTGTGAATTTGGTGGTGTGTTGACCAAGGACCAGTTTAGATACTTCATTACTTTTATAGATGATAGTAGTAGATATTGTTATGTTTATTTACTTAGACATAAGGATGAAGCACTTAGTAAATTCATTATATATAAAACTGAAGTAGAAAAACAAACTAGTAAGTTACTTAAAAGATTGAGATCTGATAGAGGTGGTGAGTATACGAGTAATGCTTTTAATGAATTTTGTGCAAACAATGGTATAGTTCATGAAGTTACTCCACCATACACACCTGAGTCTAATGGGGTTGCTGAGCGAAAGAACAGAACATTTAAAGATATGATTAATAGTATGCTTATTAACTCTGGGTTGCCTAAATACATGTGGGGAGAGGCTCTAAATACGGTTTGCCATATTTTGAATAGAGTCCCTCTGAAACACATGGATAAAACACCCTTGGAGTTATGGAAAGGCAGGATGACTAGTCTTAAGTATCTTCGTGTGTGGGGGTGCCTTGCTAAGGTGCTTGTTCCTGAACACAAGAGAAAGAAACTAGGTCCAAAGACTGTTGACTGTATCTTTCTGGGCTATCTTGAAACCACTACAGCTATGAGATTTTTAGTGTTAAAATCTGACATAGATGGTATAGTGGCAAACACGATAGTTGAATTTCGAGATGCGACATTCTTTGAGGATATCTACCCTATAAAGACTGGAATACCTGAAATGACTTCTGAGGAAGATCCTACTCACACATCAAGTTCTATTCCTGATCATGTGGAAAAGATGACAAATGTGGGGGCGGAACCTAGTAGTAGCTCTATTCCTAAGGAATTAGAGGAACCAAGGAGAAGTAAGCGTGCAAAAATAGTCAAGGATTTTGGAGGTGATTTCATCACTTACAATATCGAGGACGAACCTTTAACTTTCCGGCAAGCTATGGATTCTTCTGAGTCAAGGCACTGGAAGGGCGCTGTCAAGAGTGAAATTGACTCTATTGTTTCCAATGGAACATGGGAGTTGGTTGATCTCCCTCCTGGGTGTTCTACTATTGGGTGCAAATGGGTCTTTAAAAGGAAGTTGAACCCTGACGGCTTAATAGATAAGTACAAAGCTAGACTGGTAGCTAAGGGTTTTAAGCAAAAGGAAGGAATTGATTATTTTGATACATACTCTCCGGTTGCAAGAATGGTAACAATCCGAATGCTTATAGCATTGGCTTCAGTCCATGGTCTTATCATTCATCAGATGGATGTAAAGACGGCTTTTCTTCATGGTGAACTTGAGGAAGAGATTTATATGGATCGGCCTGATGGATTTGTTACATCAGGCAATGAAAGGAAAGTATGTAAGTTGATCAAGTCCATCTATGGCTTGAAACAAGCTCCCAGAGATTGGCATAAAAAGTTTGATGAAACTATATTGCCTTTCAGTTATAAGATTAATGAAAGTGATAAGTGTGTCTACACTAAAGTTAAAGGTAATGAGTGTGTTATTTTGTGCCTATATGTGGATGACATTTTACTGTTTGGAACCAATATTGAGATTATTAACGAGACTAAAGAATTCTTGAAAAGGCATTTTAAAATGAAGGATATGGGTGAGGCAAGTATGATTCTTGGAATCAAATTGATTCAGTCCACTGAAGGAATAACCTTGACTCAATCTCATTATATAGAGAAATCTATACTTGAGAAATATGGTTATTCACAGTGTAGAATCGCTAGTACACCTTATGATTCGAAAGTTGCCCTTGTCAAGAATACTTCAGGAGTGCCTGTGTCTCAGTTAAGGTATTCTCAGATTATTGGGAGCTTGCAGTATCTTGCTAACTGTACTAGACCAGATATTTCATATTCTGTGTCTAAATTGGCGAGATATACAAGCTGTCCAAACAGAACTCATTGGGATGCTCTTGATAGAGTACTTAGATATCTAAAAGGCACAATGTACCTTAGTTTACACTACAGGAGATTTCCTGGTGTGCTTGAAGGGTACAGTGATGCAAGTTGGATAGCTAAGAAGTCTGGTTCCAATGGAGTGACTGGATATGTGTTCACCTTGGCTGGTGGAGCAATATCCTGGAAGTCAAGCAGACAGACTATTGTTACTCGGTCTACTTTTGAGGCTGAGTTGTGTGCACTTGATGCCACAGGGACGGAGGCTGAATGGTTACACGGACTTATGTCTGCAATACCTGTAGTAAGCAGACCGCTCCCTGCTATTGCTATTCACTGTGATAGTCGAACAACTATCGATAAGATTAGCAGTAAAAAGCATAATGCTAAAACTAAGAGACACATCCAAGTTAGACTCAAGTCTATAAGGGGTTTAGTGACTGATAGGATCATAGCTATAGAGTTCATAGGAACTCAGAATAATATAGCTGATCCTCTTACTAAAGGACTGGAACCTGCAGTGGTCCTTAAGTCAAGGTTGGGGATGGGATTGTCAACCCATCATAATTCATCAACAGTGGGAACCCAATACACATGAGAGGAGATCCCTCAAAGTGTATTCAATGGGTAATAACAAGCTGTAAGGATGAGTTGGTAGTACCTTTGCTACATAGATGATACTATAGTATCTGAGTCTATCCCTTGTAAACCTAGAAGGTACTGACACTGCCAGAAAAGCAAGAGTGTTAAAACTCTGAATGGGATCAAGTCATTTGACGAGATAGAGGCAGTATATCTCTGGAGATGCCCAGCTAAGCGAATGTAATTGTGTGGTCGCAATTAGAGGATAGGGTTAATCCTTGAAGCATTCGACGAACAGGATCGAGACATGACCATTAATGTCTCAAAGCCGTAGATTGGCACCATAACCTTTGACTTGTCGTCGTCTATGGAATATGGTTATACTAAACGGATTAAGATTCAAGGTGAAACATTCCATCTGAGTCCGATAGCCATTGAAGTAGAGGAATTAGGAGGGTTCAAACCCGGAAGGGTACCGACTCTGAAAAACAAGTCATGATGGGAAATTGATCACATTTCTGTATGGATTTGTGGGGGATTGTTAAAAAATTAGGATTTTAGAGCTTAATTTAATTATGTTCTTGATGTTAATCCTAAAATCTAATGATTGGAAATTGTTCAATGATATTTGAACTTAAATTTTCATGTATGGTTTTAAGAATTTTCTTAATGAAATCCATATGAAATGAGAGTTGAAAGTAGCTTGGAAAAGCTTGGAAAATTTGAGAATGTTTGTCCCACATTGAAATAAATAAAGGGGGTTGTGTGCTTTATATGGTATTACCCACATGAGTAGTATACAACTACTAAGGTGTGTGATGGTCCATTGTGTTGTTGTGTGCTTCACGCGCGCACACACACACACGCGCGCCCCGCCCCGCCACGCACCGCACCGCACCGCACCGGACCGGACCGGGTCGGGGCGATTTGGGCGATTTGGGCGAATGTCTCGGCGTCTCGCGTACGCGAGGCAACCTGGGCGAGGATTTTATTTATTTGAGAATTATTTTAATTCGAATTTATTTATCGGTGATTGGATTATTGGGCAGGGTTCTGAAATAGGCTAAGTAGTCTATATATATTGAACCTGCAAATAATCTGATCTGTAACAAGTTCTGATATTAGAATCAGAACTTAAGAACTGATGAATAAAATCAGAACTTAACAAGTTCTGATATCAGAATCAGAACTTAAGTACTGATGAGTCGAATCAGAACTTAAGTACTGATGAGTTAAATCAGAACTTAACTTAAGTTCTGATAATAATGTGGGTGTTAATGTGAAAAGCTGTTACAAATAATTTAAATTCAAAAGCTGATCAGTTTTGATTTTTCATTAATGAATTCAAAATCTGATCAGTTTTTTATTTTTTATTAATGAAGCAGTTTAATTCAGACATTAAGTGTGTTGACAGTTTCATTTTTCCTCTCCTATAAATAGAGGCTAAACTGAATGAATAAAAAGAGACAACACACTACATTCTCATCTCTTCTCTTCAACCTCTCTGCATTTCTCTCCCACAAGAACTGAAGTGCTGATATTTTTCGGCGACTGAGGTGCTGGTCGAAGTGGAGGTTTTGTTGCTGCTGTTAACATAAACTCCGAGCTGTTTTATCCTGGTGGAGATATTGCGCACATCCCAAACGCAGCAGGTAGGGGGCAATAATCTCTTCAAGAGCAGCCAGGACTTCGAGCAAGGCCTGGTGACTCAGCTGTAATCATTTTCTTGGCATTTTGTATCTGTAAACCTTTATTTCAGTCACTGTTGAAAGCTATGGTTTCGGGTACATCTTTCTTTCTCTCTACGTTATTTCAGTTACTGATTTTGTTTACCAGCATGTTTTGTTTTGTTAACTGTGGTCTTGGCCTAAACTTGTTAAATTCTTTATACACTTGCCTCTATGTTGCTATACTTGTTAGAGAGATTCTCAACAGATATTGGGTTTGTTATATAACAAGAATTGTGTGTGATACTTTTTAAACACTTACAAATTGATTGAATCTTTTCTTCTATTTTCCAACCAATTTGAAATTATTTAATTTTTCTTTAATTAGTATAATTCATTATTTGAAAAAAGTTAGCTCTGGTTTCCGAGGAAGATTGCAAGTTTGTCTAGCTGGACTTGGTGTCTTACAAAAAGCGGTTGGCGATTTAGCCAATATATGGATTTGTCCCACAGAAAAGTAGGTTTAAGATTGATGGAAATGAAGGGATAGCTAGGTTATATTGTATACTTGTATATATCTATCTTATTTACTAACAGATAGGATTACTATTACAGGTTTAGTTTCACTATTTGTTAAAGGTTGCCAGAGCTTTAGTTCCTCTGTTTCACTCATGATTAGCTTGGTGTATGTTCATTTATTTATATTTTGCTATTTTTGTACTTGAAAAAGGTTAGTATAATAAGATGTTTATATTTAAAAGTCGTAACTTAACATTTTAGCTCTCTAAAAATAAAATTAACTTCAACTTTTTGACAAAGATATTGTTATTAACTGGTATTAATTATTTACTTCACTTGATGAAGTGGTGAATAGGCTTATGTCTTCTCAATGTAATTACACTTTAAGCACCATTGCATTAAAGCAGTCCACCAGTGATGACAAACAGTTTTGGAACCTGTACAGTTTTGGAACCTGATAAGCTTAGTGATCCATTCTGTGAATTGTTTGATTAAGCCGCTTTAACATATCAGTGAATTATGGTTCTAAATTGTTTATCACTTAAAATATTGAATGCTAATATACGTTTATCACTTCTCAAGAGGCGAGTCATTTCTGATTATTTTAGCATTGTTCTACTCCATGTACTCTGGTATGTATATGTTAAATTGATTTTTCCAGTTTATGTAGTCTCTTCTTTCTCTAGTATGTGCTTCTGTGTAGTTTGACTATCCTCACATTCTTATTTGACAGATCATTAAAATGGATGAAGTCAAGAAATTTATCCTATTTCTGGACTTGAAGCTAACGTTACTTTAGTCCCTTTTCAGGTAGTTTGCTACAACGGATAACTACAACAAGGTTTTAATATGGCACGAAAAGCTGAAAATGGTGGATAATGAAAAGCTTGATTTTCTGGTATCGTCTAGTAAATTAGAGATCTTTCCACTTTGGTGGTCGCTTATAGTATTAGCATCAACCAGTATTTTGATTTTTTTTCTTTTGAAGTTAGGTTTTATGTACTTTGGAAGTTAGAATTGGGTGTATGTACCTCATTTAGTGTAGTTTAGTAAATTTTAAAACTTTTTAGGTGCTTGTTGGGCTGACTGTTGGAAGCCTTGTTTGGCAGAAATCATGTAAAAATAGAACAATTATGTCTAGTATTTTATTTATGAAGTGTTGCATTTGACTATATTTGGTGTTACATATAATGAAAAATGATGTTGCAATAGACAATAATGGTGTTACAATTGACTACAATTGGTGTTGCATATTAAAAAACTCAGTGTTGTATTACATATTATGGGGCCCACTGCTGCCGTGGCAAATGTGGGGCCCATTGCCGACGTGGAAAAAAATGGAGCCCATTGCTGATGTGGCAAGTCGGACCCCTGCTGATGTGACAAGGTAGGGACCATTGCCGATCTGGGAAAGTGACGTGTCACTTGCCACGTAGGACTTTGGGGGTGATGTGGCTTCTTTCTTATGTAACACCAGGTGTTGTTGCCATTGTATTCCTTTAGTGTTACAAAAGAGGCATAATGCAATACTTTTCAGTGTTACAGAAAGTGTTGTATTAGGCATCTATGGCCACGTCCACATTCACAACCCTCGTTTGGTGTTGCCTATTACCTTATGCAACACCATTTAGGCCCTATGCAACTGTATTGTAGGTGTTGCCTATGTGCACTTATGGCGTAGTGGCTCCCATGAATATGTAAGTAATGCTTACCTCAAAGAGGTCCTTCCAAGTGTGATATAGTGTTGCAAGGACTCTATTATGCCTTTATGGGATCATGTAGTCATAAGTTGTTCTAATTGTGTATTCGGTCCAGCCAGTATGTGAATTTGTACTCTAAATAGTCTCTAAGAGCCTCTTTGAAGTATGGAGAGATTACTCCTTACTTGTTAATATGGGTGTAGGACTGACCTCCTAATAATATGGGGATAGGCTACCCCTCATGGTGATATGGTGGTACGCCACTCCTCTTAGTAATATGAGGTCATGCGTGATATGATGAGATGACTCCCCTCTTCGTAGTATGAAGACAGGACTCTTCACTTGTTATGAAGTGGACATGACTCATGTCTCATTGAGAGGTGGATATGACTACATTTCCGGTAGAGAGGTGGACCGGACTCCAGTCTTGTTGAGAGGTGGACAAGACTCCCATCCCGATAGAGAGGTGGACAGAAATCACTTCATATTGAGAGGTGGACAGGACCCCCTTCCTATTGGATAGGCGGACATGACTCACCTCCTGGTAAAAGGAGGGCATGACTCACCTCATAGTAAGAGGTTGACAGGACCCACTTCCTATTGAAAAGACGGATATGATTCACCTACTTCCTATTGAAAAGACGGATATGATTCACCTCCTAGTAAGAGGTGTGCATGTGTCACCTCCTAGTTAGAGGTGGATAGGTATCACCTTCTAGTAGTAGATGGACGTGACTATCCTCATTTACAGATCTCCAAGTGTCATCTAGCGAGGACTTGGTCAACATACGGTAGACGGTCCTAGTCAATATACAAATTACGAGAGCTCCTTCATATTTCTGGACTTGTTTACTAAGCCCAATATTATTAATAATTCGTGTATGGATCTGTTTAGAGCACATGTCCACATTTGGGCATAACACCAAGCTTACGGTATAAAGACTTCATTCATTTTTAACTTTTTATAATATTTTTGTAATTCTAATTTATTGTATTGTCCAAATTTTAAATTTATTTAAGAGAAACCAAAACTTCGCCTTATAGAATATTAATAATAGTTTTGATATATATTAATAGTATTGATGTTGATAAACATTGCAAAACTTAAACTAGAAATAATACCATAAGAGATTAATATATTATTTATTTGTTAAAGAAATGACGTGCTAGCTTTTGTCATTGGCTCACTACTAGCTGAACGACACATGCTCCAAATTTTGTAGTGATTCGTTCAAGACATTATTGTATCGTCCAGACTCCAGATGCAAAAAAAGAGTTACCAAACATTCTGAATGGTCAAATATTGAGTCGTTATTCAGTTCATCTTGTTTCATTTAATATATATTTAACTGGTATTTATATTTTTTAGAAACAACGTTTTTTTTTCATTTTAAGTAAGTCAAGTCAATAAAAAGACATAGTACAATATTTGTAATATTACTCTGTTTATATAAAAATAATTATAGGTTCGGAACCATTAATGATATTTTACTTTTATTGAAATTTTTGAAAATTATTTTCGTATATTCACTAAATTATGAAAATTTCTTCCACTGAATCTCTCCTTAAGATATTTCTCTAAATCATTCAAACAATTGATATTTGCAAATTTTAAAAATAAAAAGACAAAAATATAATTATATTAATTTCATCAAATGTATAATAAATGAAAAAAATGCAGCATAAAAATCATGGTATGTATGAAAATTTAATGTCTTATCAAAATTATTTATTCTAAAAAAGATCCATTCCGTGCCTTAAGGGCAAAAGATAGTCAACCCCTCTAACATTTTAGGTTTGGTAAGAACTATATGCAAGAAAAAGTTTTGGAACTTAAAGGTGCCACTAAAGGTGAAATAATTTGTGTGGCGAGCAGTCAGGAACCTACTACAAATAAAAGAATAGCTGCTTCCAGTTATAGACATGTGTCCGGTATGCAACTATGAAGTTGAGATAGTGTATCACATTCTAGTTTGTTGCCCTTTTGCTAGAATTTGTTGAAATACATCTTTCATTTCGTTAACTGAAAATGATCAATTAAGTTTCAGCAGCGGGATATCTAATACACTACATCAACATAGCACAAGAGAAAATCAAAAATTAGTTATGATTTGTTGGTCAATATGGAAAAACGAAAACAAAGTTTTCAGGAATCAATGCAAGTTGGAGGCATCAGAAGTTTGTAACTCGGAAAAATAATTACTTAACCACTGGAACAATGCTCAGGACAGGTCGTTTGGTAATTCTATTGGCTTCATGACTCCAGAGGACGGCAAGGAGTATTGGGAACATCCACAAAAAGAAATGGTTAAGGTTAATGTCGATGTTGCAATTTTTTAAAACTTAGTAATATATTGTTTATCCATGGTAGATTCATAGGGTGACTTGGTGGAGCTGAATTCTAGCTGCATACATGGTCATATAGCTCGGGAGCTTGCTGAAGCCATTGGTATTAAGGAAGCACTAAGCTGGGTCAAGGACAAGATTATGCAACAGGTGATAATTGAAACTGACTGTCTTTCAGTGGATCAAGCTATCCACTGCTTTTATGTCAACATATCCTACTTCGTTCGAGTGTAGATGAATGCAAATCTCTGGTTTCTAAGATGAAAAATTATCATGTGATGTTATATTTTGTTAAGCGGTCTGCGAACAAAGTTGCTTACTTCTTAGCGAGATAAAATTATCATATATCTGATCGTAGTTAGAGTGGGAGGAATACCTACCTAGAACTCTATCGTGTATTAAATAATGGTTTTAAGTTTTAATGAAGTATTTTTCTTCTTATGCAAAGAAAAAAGTGAAGTAAGGTCCCATATTAAAATTGAAATATCAAATACTATTAAGCCTATTAAATATTATTAAGATCATATAATAATTAATATTATTTAATTATATGTAGTCGTAGTAAGTTAAATTCAAGTTTACTCAAGCGCCCTTACTTCCTCACTCCCTCTGAAAACGTAACCCCTATTCTTTCTTTTAGGGGCTATCATCAACCTTTTTGGTTGATGATAAGCCTGTATTTTATTTTATTTTCTAGATTTCATTTATTTTTAGGTAAATCTATTTCTTTATTGAGAGTTTCAGTACCCCCTTCATAGGTTTTTCTACCCATATATTAGGTTTTGTTCTCTCTTCTCGTGAGAGTTTAGTTAGTTTATTTTTTTTGAGATCGTAGATCTGCGTCATTTAGTATATTGGTTCATTGATATGGGGCATATATAATCACAGTTATCTTTGCTTCTGCGAATGCATTTTGACAAGTTGGATTTATGTGTTTTTTACAGCTAAAACAGATTTTTAGATTTTCTCTCTAAAATGTTGTAGTATATTTCAGCGATGTGAGCGAGGGATGTACCACAATGAAAAATTTGATCAACGATCATGGTTTTGATGAAGAAGACCCTGATTTGATTTACCTTAATACATATTTGTTCAATTTTAATTATTCCTAAAAATGTCTTATAACTTTTAATTAATGAATTAAATGATCATTGAAAAAAATGAAATCATAAAAACTACATAATAGATAAATCTTGTATAATTATGTACTTGTAGGGAATTAAACATGGCGAATCATTAATAAAATAAAGAGTGTATAATAAATAAATATGATTTAATTATATGTAGTCATAACAAGTTGAACTAAAGTAAAATTATAGAAGTTACATTTAAAATAAATCTTACTTACGAAGCAAGGTGAAATCACATAAATTAAATTATATGAATAAATATTGTATAATTACGTACTTGCAGGGTGTTAGATGAAATTGATGATATCAGAAATTAACTCTTAGATTTTGCCATCGGAGTTTGTCACATAAGATATAGAGTTTATGTATTTAGTATATGTCAGATGCTGAATCTCGGGAAGTAATTGACGATGTGATAACTATTATAATTTGCAGAGATATGTCGGTGTAGGACTTTATTTAATTATAGTAATCAATAGTTGGATATTTATTAGGATTCCTTATTTATATATATCATATCAACTAGATTGTTTATGTAACTATGCAGTATATAAGCACATATTAGGTTAACACTATATGTGTCGATTATTTGATATATCATTCTGTGTAACCTAACAGCTCTCAAGGATATCTGTTCATCCTTTGAGAGTGTTTTGTAAGTAGATTTTATTCATTAATATAAAGATTGTTCTTCATCATTGAGTTTTAATTTTGAATTAATTTTTATATATTGTATTCAGCCCCTCCTCCTCAATAATATTATTTAAGGCCTAACATAGAGAATTGTACCTGATCTTCGAGTGAGATTAGTTAATGTAAGTACCAAAATTTGGTACTTTGGTATTATTGTGTTTTATTTAAAGGGTGTTTTCCTTATTAATAAAGAATATAGATTTTCTATTATCATACTATTTAAAAGATTATAATCATACCAGTAGTCATGTCAACTGAACAAATGTTGACTAAAATTTGTTTCAGTTACTCTGTTAAATAAATTGTGATGGAGGAACCGGAAACATAAATCATTATGTTACATTTTTTCTTGAAATAAACTTTATTAAACACACAAAAAACTGACATCAGCTTGGGACATCTGCTAACATTGCGAAAGCTAGAATATCAGACGAAGTACAAGTCCTCCTTAACTTAACAGCTAAATTTACAAAAACATGAGAAACCGTTTTAACCTCTCTAACCATAAACTTGAATTTTCTATACCAGACACTTGACTTTGATGTTCCATATCCACCAAAAAAGTACAATATTATCTATTTTTGAAAATAAAGAAACGAAATTACAACAATCAAGTATGATAGAAAAATTCTTCAACTTCAAATGAGAAGCTGATTAGAGACCTTAGTTAATTGTCCACACATCAGCAGCAAGAATGTTGTAAGTTACTTTGTGATAAAAACCACTGTATATTATCTATTTTCGAAAAAAATGACATTACATTAATCAAGTTTAATAGATAAATTCTTCAATTTCAAACGAAAAGCTAAAGAAGGACCTTACTTAATCGTCAACACTTCGGCATCAAGAACATTGTAAGTTATTTTCTGATAAACCCCACTAGGCCGCCAAAATATTTTTGAACCATATTTAATAACAACTCTAAATCCAACCCAATCTATCGATCTAAGATTCTATTATATATATATTTTGATAAACCCCGGTAGGCCGCCAAAATATTTTTGAAGAATATCTAACAACAACTCTAAAGCCAACCCAACCCAATATATCTATCTATGTTAGATATATTTGAGATGTCATGTCTAATATGATTCATGTTTAGTTTTCAGATCTTAACAAACAGGACATATCAGGACTTACTGAAATCAGGAGTTACTGGAAGTCAGAACTTAATATCAGAATTAAGGTCATATCAGAACTTAAGTGCGGGAAGACTTTCATATAAGGAAGGAAGCTGATTTACAGTAGAAGATCGAGACTAAAACAAAAGAAGATATGCATGGAAAGAGTTAGAAGACTGGAAGACTTGTAGAAGATATCCGATTGATATATTTTAGGAGACAGAATTGTATTCCATATCAATTAGAAGTTATCTTGTAAATGTGTACTATATAAACACAGACTTAGGGTTTACACTATATGTGTTATCATTATTGAGAAGATTATACATTGTAACCTAGCAGCTCTTAGTGATATTTGTTCATCACTGAGAGAGAACAACGGTTCTTATTGTAATAGAGTTTATTCAATATACTTGATCTATGTTACATACTTGTGTTAAATTGATTCGATTGTATAAACACTGTATTCAACCCCCTTCTACAGTGTTGTGTGACCTAAAAATTGGTATCAGAGCTTATCTATTAACACACATACAGTAAAGATCCAAATAATCATGTCTGAAGAAGTACAAACTCCAACCAAGCCCACCAAATCTGAAGAAACTCAAAAGACTCAAACCCACAGTCGATATGAGACTATTAGGGTTCCCATACTGAGACCTTCTGAGTATCCCATATGGAAAGTGAAGATGGCTATATTTTTGGAAGCTACAGATCCAGAAGACCTTGACAGAATTAATTAAGGACCACATAAGCCTACCAAGCTCTCTCTTGTAGTTGCTGATCAACCAGCAAAGACCATACCAAAGGAGAAAGGTAAGTACACAGCTGAAGACATCTCATCTATTGCCAAGGATGCAAGGGTAAGGCATTTGCTGCATAGTGCCATTGATAATGTCATGTCAAATAGGGTAATTAATTGCAAAACTGCAAAGGAGATATGGGATGTTTTGGAGACAAGATGCCAGGGAACTGATGCAATCAAGAAGAATAGGAGGACAATATTCACTCAAGAGTATGAGCACTTTGACTCAAAAGCTGATGAGTCATTAACTGACTTATATGACAGGTTTGTCAAACTCTTGAATGATCTGTCACTAGTGGACAAAGAATATGATCTTGAAGATTCAAATCTAAAATTCCTTTTAGTTCTTCCTGAAAATTGGGATTTAAAGTCTACTACCATAAGAGACAACTATGACCTTACTGAAACTACTCTTGATGAAATTTATGGTATGCTCAAAACTTATGAACTTGAGATGGATCAAAGGAGCAAGAGGCATGGAAGGAAGTCAAGGACAGTTGCTCTTAAAGCTGATGAGGAATCTCCTAAAGTTGTTGCCTCAAAAAGGGGCAAAGGAAAGGCTCTCATCATAAAGTCTGATTCAGAGTCATCATATTCTGATGATGATGATTCAGAAACTGAAAGTTTATCTGAAATAGATGCTGATGAAGAGATGATGAAATTGTGTGCTCTTATGGTAAAGGGTATCACAAAGATAGCCTCAAGAAAATTCAGAAAAGGCAAGAAGTTTTCCAGGAAAAGTGGAAGTTCTGATAAGAAAGGTTTCTGAAAGTTTGAAGGCAAAGGAGGAAAGTCTGACAGATGAGACAACTCAAATGTCAAATTCTACAATTATGGTGAAAAAGGCCACATATCTCCTGACTGCAAGAAAGGAAAAAGTGACAAAGGCAAGGCACTTGTCACAAAGAAGAAAAGATGGACAGACACTTCAGATTCTGAACATGAGGTGAACTATGCCTTGATGGCAAATGTTGATGGCAGTCCTGAAACTGCTGAATTGAAGGTACCTCAAACAACTTATGCCTTTCATAATGATGATATTAATGAGTTGAGATTATATCTTAAAACCATGTTTATTAGTTATAGAGATCAAACTTTAACATGTGAAAGATTAACTTCTGAAAATCTTGCTTTTCTGAAAAGGAATGATTATTTAGAAAAAGAGTTAGTTATGTTCCATCAAACTCAGAAAGAAAGAGATGATGCTTTTTATGTTAGAGATGAATTGTTAAAATTGAATAAATCTCTAAAAACTGAGTTAGAAAAAGAAAGAGAGATTATCAGGACTTGGACTAACTCTGGAAGAACAACTCAGAATTTGTTAAGTAGTGGAAACTGGAAAGAGGGCTTAGGTTATGGAGATGATAAAAGTGAAAAAGGAACTGAACAAATTGAGCCAATTATTGTTAAACAGACTGCTAAGCCAAAGGTAAATCATGTTAAGTTTGTAGCTAAAACTGTAAAGTCTGATTCTGAAAAGATGAAAGAGTCTGTGATAGAAGTTAAGGAAAAGTCAACTTCTGACAAATTAGAACAGGATAAACCAACTGAAGTAAACATAGGCTTAATGACAAAAAAGCAGCTTAAGTATAAGCTGAAAGAGATTAGGAATGTCAACAAGGTAAAGGAAGCTAGGAAAAATAGGAATAGAAAGGAAGGTGTGAACGAAAGCAATAATTATATGCCTGTTCCTAATGCTCCTAGAAAGAAATGTTATAATTGTGGAAACTCTAACCATCTTGCTTCTTTTTGTAGGAAAAATAAAGATATAAACTCTTTACCTCCTAGATCAGGAGTTAAGAGTCATTCCGTTAGGTTTAAGCCACAAAATCCTTGTTTTCATTGTGGTAGTTTATGGCATTCCATTTATACTTATAAGGAATATCATAGTTTGTACTATAATTATTATCAAATAAAACCTTCTTTAAAGAAAGTTAGTATTATTCCTTCTAGTGTAAAGTCTAATGCAAAGTCTGATATAAACTTTGATAAACAGGATTTTAGCATTAACTCTGAAATTAAATCCGCTGCAAATACTAACAAACTTAAAAAGGCCAAAGGATCCAAGCAAGTCTGAGTCCTTAAAACTAATCATTAGTGGTCTTTGTGATTGCAGGGCAATAGGAAAAACATCCTAGTTCTTGACAGTGGATGTTCAGGACATATGAATGGAAATAAAGCCCTACTATCAGACTTTGTGGAGAAAGCTGGCCTAGGAGTTTCTTATGGAGATGGCAACATGGGAAAAACTCTGGGATATGGCAATATCAATCTTGGAAATGTCATCATTGAAACAGCAGCTCTTGTCTCAGGACTTTAACACAATCTTCTAAGTGTGATTCAAATCTGTGACAGAGGTTATCATGTGGATTTCTTTGAAGAACACTGTGAAGTTGTAAGAAATTCTACAGGCAAAGTGGTTCTGAAAGGTTACAGGCATGTTAACATTGATGAAGCCAGACTTTCAACAAGTTCTGATGGTTCTGCAATCTGTCTGTTCAGTAGAGCATCAATTGAAGAAAGCTGGAATTGGCATAAAAGGCTCTCTCATTTGAATTTCAACAACATAAATGAGTTAGTAAAGAAAGATCTTGTGAGAGGACTGCCAAAATCAGTATTTTCTCCTGATGGCCTTTGTGATTCATGTCAAAAGGCAAAACAAAGAAAATCTTCATTCAAGAGCAAAACTGAATTTTCAATTCTTGAGCCATATCATCTACTACATGTTGATCTATTTGGTCCAGTCAATGTCATGTCTATTGCAAAGATGAAATATGCTATGGTTATAGTGGATGAGTTCACAAGATACACTTGGGTGTATTTCTTGCACAAGAAAAATGAAACTACATCTACTCTAACAGATCATGTCAGACAGCTAGATAAGTTGGTCAAAGATTCTGTTAAAAATATAAGAAGTGATAATGGCACTGAGTTCAAGAATTCAATCATGGAAGAGTTCTACAAAGAGCATGGAATCAAACAGGAATTTTCTGCACCTGGAACTCCACAACAAAATGGAGTTATAGAAAGAAAGAACAGGACTCGCATTGAACCTGCACGAACTATGCTTGATGAAGCAAAGCTACCAACCTATTTTTGGGCTGAAGCTGTGCAGACTGCTTGTTTTACACAGAATACTACACTCATAAACAAGCATGGAAAAACACCATATGAGAAGGTGAAGAAAAAGAAGCCAAATCTGAAATACTTTCATGTATTTGGATGTAAGTGTTTTGTTCTTAAGACTCATCCTGAACAGCTGTCAAAATTTGATCTAAAAGCTGATGAAGGAATTTTTGTTGGATATCCACTTTCCATAAAAGCCTTCAGAGTCTACAATTTAAGAACAAGGGTTGTCATGGAATCTATCAATGTATCTTTTGATGATAAGAAGATTACTGGACTTGAAGATTTCAATGATCATGATCAACTGAGATTTGAAAATGAAGATTTAAAATGAAAATGGAGATCCTGAAATAGGTATCAGAACTAGAACTGCAACATTAAATGAATGTCTCTATCATTCTTTTCTATCTCAGACTGAACCAAAGAAAGTGGAAGAAATTCTTCAAGATGCTGATTGGGTGCAAGCAATGCAGGAAGAGTTAAATGAATTTGAAAGAAATAAAGTCTGGACCCTAGTGCCAAGACCAAAGAACAGATCCATTGTTGGCATAAAATGGGTGTTCAGAAATAAAACTGACAGTGATGGCATAATTACAAGGAACAAAGCAAGGCTGGTTGCTAAGGGTTACTTTCAACAGGAGGGTATTGATTATGATGAAACATTTGCACCAGTTGCTAGATTGGAAGCCATAAGAATCTTTTTGGCTTATGCTGCTCACAAAAAGTTTAAAGTCTTTCAAATGGATGTGAAAATTGCTTTTCTCAGTGGAGAATTGGAAGAAGAGGTATATGTTGAACAACCTCCAGGATTTGAAGATCCAAAATTTCCAAATTATGTCTACAGATTAGACAAAGCACTTTATGGCCTTAAGCAAGCTCCAAGAGCATGGTATGAGACTTTAGCTCAATTCCTTCTGGAAAGTGGATTTCACAGAGGTATAATTGATAGAACACTGTTCTACCTCAACCATGGAGTCAAGATATCAAATGAGTATGATGGGAGAACTTAGTTATTTTCTGGGACTTCAAGTCAAGCAAAATGAAGAAGGTACTTTTATCTGTCAATCCAAGTACACCAGAAATTTACTCAAGAAATTTGGAATGCAAGACAGTACAACTGCATCCACTCCCATGGCCACTGCTACCAAGTTAGATAAAGATACTGGTTCTTCAGTTATTACTAACTACAGAGGTATGATTGGCTCTTTACTCTATTTAACTGCAAGTAGACCTGATATCATGTATGCTACCTGTCTTTGTGCAAGATTTCAGGCTGATACAAGATAACTGTAATGCCCCCAAATCCGGGGTCAGAGGATTTGGTCGTCACTATAAAATTTCAATCCAAATTAACCTGTTTAACCAATAAATAAATGCCAGCGGAAGATATTTATCATTTATGACCCCAAACTAATCCAAGATCTTTTAAGGTTACAGTTCTAGAAATAAGATATCCAAATTCCACAAATAAATTTTTCACTTTCTTTTAAAACTCTTTTCATTAAATTCCAACTCAAAACTAAACCCACTAGTATAACTTCGAAATGAAGTATACTAGGCCCAAATAAAATACACAACTATAATATAATATAATATAAAAAACTTTATACAATAAAACTTACACTAGTCCGCAAATCCTGGACCAACCAACTTCCCAAAAGCTTCTTCTTTTCTTCCTTTAATTACGCAGCTAAACAGCGCAAGCTAGTCCTTACTGGAGGTTAAATTTGAAAACAAGCAAGTATGAGCGAAAGAAATGCTCAGCAAGTTCATTATAATATATATATGGTTGTTTTGATATAAAACCGACATCTGCATTAGAGCAGAACATTTGAAATCATAATTGCTGAATCATAAAATTTTAGTTGAGGAACCCCAGAATTGATTCCTTAATTGTATTCAAAACTATTTTGATATTTTTGAGCGAAATGCTTCAGCAATACTTTGAATCTTGACGAGAATAAAACTCGTAAAACAGTGTTTACGGAAATATCGTAAACAATAATAACAAGAAACAATGATTATGGATGAATCATAAAATTTACTCAAAACCGAACTCTTCAATTTAATACTTATTTTGCTGTCATATCAAATTAGATATCAATACGAACTTTGATGCTCACAACACCCATACTGAAGTCAACATCAATCATCTATACTAATACCACCTTTGATATTTAACAATAATGTAAGTATCAGCATAAATTAGAATCTGAATCAACACTGTATTTTACCATTATCCAAAACAGAAACAGTTGATAAATCATTTATTCTATGAATATCAAAAGCAATATGATAATTTAGATTGGGATCGTTCTCCGACGGACGTACTATCACATGCTGATCAGCCCGTGTGATAGCACAAGGTCATGATTCTTAGAAATGTGACCCCAAAAACACGAGTGCTCAAACAAAAGGCAATATACCTGTCTGTGGCAAAAATTATATCATAATATTCCATAGGGCACTTAGAAATAGCCCTCCCATGGACCGTCCATCCCGGTCACTTACGCAATTATGATCCAATCTTAAAACCTTTTATTGAGAAGGGGTGATAATAATTGACACCCAAAATAATTTTATTCCCCCAAGTCTTAGGGGAAATATTCGCAACCAAATCACTTTTATCAAAATCCAAAATATTTATAAATCCGATAATTGGATAAGTAAATTCACTTAGCTATTCTGAACATAGAATAACAGATGAGTAATTGCATAAACAGAATCATTTAATTCAGCGACATGTAAAACATTTATCTATTCTGAACTGAGAATAGGGAAAACAATACCTGCATGATAAGATTCAAAATAAATATCACTTGAACAATAAGTGATGATAGGAATACTTGCCTTTGGATTTTAGTAGTTATCACACTCGCAAAAACGCATCTATTCTGACATTCTGTCTTAAAATATCACCATCTTTCTTTTCAACACTTCACCGATCTTTTGCTCCTGCGATTGCTAGATACCCAATATCCAATACCATTCCATTTCATTCTTTATCCAACACCTTGTCCTGATCACTCGAATGATCCGCATCTATAATTAAAAGATATAGCTTTAATCGTCTAAACGATAATAACTCGACGAACTGCGTGTCAAAACCCTAATGTCTACCCATACGATAACCCACACATAAAGGAAACAGTCAAACACAAAACTCTTAACCCACGTACATGCATAATTCACATAGCACGTAAGCACATAACTCATGTATCACATAATTTATAACACACATCCCTCGGTTCGTCAAAAGGTTCGACTCGGTATGTTTAAAACTGAAATCGGGTCAAAGATATGATTTTTCGATCAACAATCGACTCAGAATGACTTGTAAAACAATTGACCTTTCAAAACAAAAGGATTTAAGTCTCGAAAGTATTTTTATTGAAAGCGGAATATTTTTCTGAGTCTAGAGGCGTTCGTTTCGTTTAAACGGACGAACGGTTTATTTATTATGAATTTTTGAACATTTTTTGGAATTAAAACCGGTCTCCGAATCATTTTATAACTAAATAATAGGGCTCGAACACCCGAAAATAATTTTATAGGAATTATCGAGCCTGGAAAATAATTTAAAATAATATTTTAAAGCTCGAACAATTTTTCGGAATTTTTAAATCATAAGAAATAATTAACTCGAATTAAATAATCAATTAAAATTCATTAACTAAATAATTTGGATTTATTTTTGAATAATAATAAAAATAATAATCTTCAGAACTAAAAAGAATATTTTCTTGGAAATCGGACAGCACCTCCTCTATTTCTCGGAGTGCCAGTCGATATCATATCGACACAACCAACAACAATCAACACAATAATTTATATTTACGCGTATAAACACTCCAGAAATGAATAACACGGCCACCTGAACCAAAACTCAGACCAAAAGTGACTTCTCCAACAATTTCTAAAAATTATAAAATAAATATATAAACACTAACATGCTATAATATACACAAGTACGAAGGCGGAATTTCGGAATCGTTATCCAAAATAAATTTTGATCACCCCGAAGAGAATATCTAATGTCCGGAAAATATCTCCAGAAAAATCCGAAATTAATAGTTATAGACATATACACGTTGAGATTCCATGTGGAGTAATCACCGCATCCAAACTCTTTTCCTACACCCCGAAAATAAATAAAATTGAAAATATGCTCCGCAAATTTTCTTCTCAAAACCTCGCAATATATATACCAATGCGTAGGTCGAAGCGCTGATCGTTTAAATATATACCAATTGAAATTTGGATGTACGGTTTGAGAGATATGAATTTTTGAAAATTGAAAAGTGTAACAGGGAGGGACAGAGACACAGAGAGAAGAGAGAGGGAGTATTGTTTTTAGGTAAAGGAAATGGGGAGGGGGTGTATACTCGGGTACAGTGGGTGGGGGAGGGTGTGTGGCAGGGGTGGGGGCTGGGTAGGTTACACGTTTTTGTTCTTTTAACTAAAAATTAATACGACATAACTAAAATTAGCCCAAAATTAATAAATAGCGGGGAATAATATTTAATCAAATAAATATAAAATTTATATCAAAATTTTCTAAAAGTTATGAATTTTTCAAAAATGTGAAAATATAAAATATTTGAAAGTCCCACGATTTTATAAAAATAAAAATCTGATTTTTTTGTGGGGTTCTACGTCCCGATAGGGGTCCGATCCGATAATTTTTATGAAACCGAAATATTTCTAAAATTCTCGGAATATTTTAAAACTAATAAAATAAAATCTTCATAATTTTTAAAACATTTATAAAACGCGTATCATATCCGCATATTACGATTTAACGAACAAAAGTGCGGGTAAATATAACCCAAAATTTTTTCGAAATAATTTTAAAAATCTCGAAATATTCAAATACTAATAAAATATATGTTTTATGATTTTTGAAATATTCTGAAATTTAATACTGAATTTATACTTATATATCGGATCCAAAAATAGATTACTTAGCCGCTAAGTAACTATTAAAACGATACAATTTAATGCCAGAATTGGATAATCATCAAAACCGGGCTTTTCATAAAACACCAGATACGAAAATAATGTAAAAATATCCCGTCTCTCGAGAATACGGGTTTTGTTGATTTATCGAAATGGTTATCGTACCGAAAATCTTGCGCCGAGCCGCGCACGGGTCAAACCGTAATCCGGATCGAAAAAGTCAAAACACGGAAAATGTCCGGAATTACCAGATTAAGTTAGGAATGAGTTTCCGGAAGAGTTTCGGGTTGTAAAAACGCAAAAACGGTTGAGGTTGAACAATTCTCGGCTTTATTAAATAATTTTGTAATTATTCAAAAAATAATTAATAATTCATAAATCATTATAAAATCATATAACACTCCAAAAATTACCAGAAAAATACCTTAATTATCTATATTTTGTTCTTGACATATAAAAATTCAAATACTCAAATAATATCACATATAAACACCCAAACATCAATTCTAATTATCATATAATTCACTAAAAAAATTCACATAAATAATTCCAAATAATTATAAAAATAATATCTGAAAATATGGGATATTACAAGAACTGATAAGTGGCATTTTATACCACTTAGAACGTCTTATAATGGCTTGAATTGATGTCTTGAAATCAAGTATTTTGTGTATTTGATGCGTTTTTCTAGTGTTTGTGCATTTCAGGGTATAACTTGCATTTCTGGGGAGATTTCATTAGGAATAAGCCTAGGGGAGTGATTGGCATTGGACGTAGGAAGTTAGGAGCAGAACACAGCAGAAAATGGGAGCAGAATAATAATTTTTCTAAGTAAGCAGCTGGGCACCTGCTCAGGATTGCTGGGCGGCCGCTCAGGGGTGTAATTTTTTTATACTAATTTTTTACAGTCCTTATTCTGTTGGACTTCTGACTTCTGAGATGGCTGGGTCTTGTGGGCTTCAATATAAGTAGTTTTTAGAGATATTTCACATAATGGTGGTATCAATCAAGGAGCAAGGAGAGAAGGAAGAAGACCGTTTTAGCACATCGCAATGAAGAAGAGGAAGTATACGTTTTCTTGTGATTTTTTTATTCGTTGTATCAGTGGATGCTAGTTTTCTTTACTTTGAACCTTATTACTCTTGTGACGTACTCTGGTTTTAATAAGTATTTTTATTAGTTTATCTTGTGTGCTATTATCATGTTTTCATATGAACCCATGGTGATGATGAGTTCTATCATGGGCTAATCGTGATCGTGGGGTCGTAACGGATTTACTATGGAATTCTTTAGTTAGTTGTTCAATACCTTAGTGTATGATGATTGTATGATATCTAGCAGAGGTTGTGCTTATTCTTCTTATGTGCGTTGCGAACATATAAGATATGGTGTTAATCTCTTGTAAAGCGATGGTGGATCTTGAGGTTTAGAACTTGCCATGCTAGCATAGGTTCATGTGTGTTTATGCATGATTAGTAGGTAACTCTAACCGTTTTACTTGCCCTGTGTAATCATAAGGAATAACTTGTGCTTAAATCGTTATGTTGTCAAATTCTGTAGACATATAGGGTCTCAACATAATTGATGTCTATTCTACTTTTATCTTAATTGTGGATGTTTGGTAGAATGGTATTAGTACAACAAAAGTTGGCTTTTATCAGTTTCGTGTTGTTCAATTAGTATCATCACCGTTTCATACTAAGGGTAATAACAATAACTATTGAAGGAAGTAGTAATGAAGTTATGATCTCATGTGTGTTTAATATTGTTAATTCAAGTGTTAATTAAGTGTTTAATTCTCGTAGTTAATTATAGTTAATAATTAGTTAATCAAATCTAAGTGTTATTGTCTTGACATTGAGAAGTAATCATACATTGGTGAGCAAGTGTTAATTGAACATAATTAGTCTGAGTCTCTGTGGGAACGAACTAGAAATTATTCTATATTACTTGCGAACGCATATACTTGCGTGAATTATTAGCGCGTTTTTTGTGTCTAACAAGTTTTTGGCGCCGCTGCCGGGGATTCGGCGTATTTGTTTAGTTTATGTACTTCCCATCAGTGGTCATTAGGACTCATTGATTAAGACGTGTTACTTATTATTTCTGATTGTGTTTCAGGTACTTTAGCGAGCGTTTATGCAAACACGTTCTCGTACTCGCAAGAGGAATTTAGATACGGCTGAGGAGACAGACTCAGTTCTTGATATTTCGGAAAAGATAGATTTTGAAGATTCAGATAAAGAGAGTGAGCAGAAAGAACCAATAATCATGGGTGATCGTATTGTTCCGAAAGATCCAGCTCTTATGGACTTTTCTCGGCCTAAAATTGATGACATTCAGTCAAGCATCCTTTATCCGGCAATTCAGGCTAACACTTTTAAAATCAAGCCGGGCACTATTCAGATGGTGCAGAATTCTGTTTTTTCGGAGGTGCTGCGACTGAAGACCCCAACATGCACATCAGGAATTTTATCGAGATTTGTAGTACTTTCAAATATAATGGTGTGACTGATGAGGCTATCAAGCTGAGGCTTTTTTTATTCTCTCTGAGGGATAAAGCTAAGGACTGGTTACATTCTGAACCAGCTGGGTCCATCACTACTTGGCAAGATCTTGCGCAAAAGTTTCTAGTGAAGTTCTATCCAATGGCGAAGACTGCAGCTATGAGGAGTGCTCTTACTCAGTTTGCGCAGCAACCAACAGAATCTATATGCGAAGCTTGGGAGCGCTACAAGGAGATGTTGAGAAAGTGTCCACATAATGGTATGCCTGACTGGATGGTGATCACTGGTTTCTATAATGGTTTGGGGGCCCAATCTCGGCCCATGCTTGATGCAGCAGCTGGAGGTGCCTTGTGGGCCAAAAGCTATACTGAGGCTTATAATCTTATTGAAACTATGGCTGCAAATGAGCATCAAAACCCAACTCAAAGGATGATGCCTAAGAAGGTAGCAGGTATTCTGGAAGTTGATGCAGCTAAAGCTATTGCAGCGCAGCTCCAAGCGCTGTCTTTGAAGGTCGATTCTTTAGCCACCTATAGAGTCAATCATATAGCTATGGTCTGTGAGCTTTGTGCAGGCTCTCATTCTAAGGATCAGCGTTCTCTTGTGAATGAATCTGTTCAGTATGTGAACAATCATCAGCAACCGCAGCATCCTATGCCAGCTACTTATCATCCTAACAATAGAAATCATCCCAATTTCAGCTGGAGCAATAATCAGAATGCTGTTCAACAACCATATCAGCAGCCTATCAGTAAACAGTTTAATCCGCCGGGATTCCAGCAACCACAGCATTACGCTCAAAGGCAATCATATCCTCAATAAGGAGGTGCTGCTCTACCCTCTAGTGCTGATTTCGAGGAGCTCAAGCTGTTGTGCAAAAGTCAAGTTATTTCTATCAAGACCTTAGAAAATCAAATCGGTCAAATAGCCAATGCAGTGCTCAATCATCAACCTGGCACACTTCCCAGCGATACTGAAGTGCCAGGCAGGAAGGAAGCTAAAGAGCAAGTCAAGGCTATTACCTTAAGGTCTGGAAAAGTTGCTGATGCTGAAAAAGAGAAAGACAGAGAAGCTGAAGTTGTTGATGAAGAAGAGAAGTAAAAGGAAAAAGCGGCGGAACCAAGGAAGACTATTGTTGAACACACTCTGCCTGAGGGTAATACAGGGGAGAAACAACTCTATCCTCCACCACCTTTCCCTAAGAGATTACAACAACAAAAGCTGGAAAAGCAGTTCGGTAAGTTTCTGGAGGTGTTCAAGAAACTTCACATCAACATACCTTTTGCTGAGGCTCTGGAGCAAATGCCTAGTTATGCAAAATTCATGAAGAGTATTCTTTCAAGGAAGGTGAAACTGGATGACTTTGAGACCGTTGCTCTAACGGAAGAGTGCAGTGCTGTGCTGCAACAAAAATTACCTCTAAAGCTTAAAGATCCAGGTAGCTTCACCATTCCTTGCACCATTGGCAAGTTGTCTTTTGACAAATGCCTGTGCGATTTGGGAGCAAGCATCAATCAGATGCCATTGTCTATCTTCAAAAAGTTGAATTTGCCTGATCTAAAGCCCACCTACATGTCTCTACAATTGGCTGATCGTTCTATTACATACCCACGAGGCATAGTGGAGAACGTGTTAGTATAGGTGGATAAGCTCTTCTTCCCTGCCGACTTTATCATTTTGGATTTTGAGGAAGATAAGAAGATTCCCATAATCTTGGGAATACCTTTCTTGGCTACAGGCCGTACCTTGATAGATGTGTAGAAAGGTGAACTTACTATGAGGGTGCAGGATCAAGATGTGACATTCAATGTATTCAAGGAGATGAAATTCCCCACAGAAGATGAGGAGTGCTTAAAGGTGGATTTGATTGATTCTGTGATAACTTCAGAACTTGATCATATGCTAATGTCTGATGCCTTAGAGAAAGCCTTAGTGGGGGAATTTGACAGTGATGATGAGGATGGCAATGAGCAACTACAATGTCTAAAATGCTTCTCCTTGGAGGCGAAAGCTAGACATGCCATTTGAATCTCTTGGTACTACTGATCTCAAGAATGCTGAAGGAAAGCTCAAACCATCTATTAAGGAAGCGCCTACTTTGGAGCTTAAACCATTGCCTGAACACTTGAGGTATGCTTTTTTAGGTGATGCATCTACTTTACCTGTTATTATTGCATCTGACCTTTCAGGTAGTGAGGAGGACAAGCTCTTGAGGATCTTGAGAGAATTTAAATCAGCTATCGGATGGACTATAGCAGATATTAAAGAGATCAGCCCTTCGTATTGGATGCATAAAATTCTGCTAGAGGAAGGTAGTAAGCCGACTGTTGAGCAACAGCGACGACTTAATCCTATCATGAAAGAAGTGGTGAAGAAAGTAATTCTGAAGTGGCTGGATGCAGGAATCATATATCCTATTTCTGACAGTTCTTGAGTGAGCCCCGTGTAATATGTACCTAAGAAAGGAGGTATAACTGTGGTAGCAAATGAGAAGAACGAGCTCATCCCCACACGAACAGTCACAGGATGGAGGGTGTGCATGGATTACAGAAAGTTGAACAAAGCCACAAGAAAGGATCACTTCCCTCTTCCATTTATGGATCAGATACTTGACAGGTTGGCTGGTCATGAGTATTATTATCTTCTGGATGGATATTCGGGGTATAATCAGATTTGCATTGCACCAGAAGATCAAGAAAAGACTACCTTCACTTGTCCATTCGGCACGTTTGCTTTTCACAGAGTATCGTTTGGCTTATGTGGTGCACCTGCCACTTTTCAGAGATGTATGATGGCTATATTCTCTGATATGATTGGAAACAATGTCGAAGTGTTCATGGACGACTTCTCCGTCTTTGGACATTCGTATGATGAATGTTTGAATAATCTTCGTTCGGTGCTCAAAAGGTGTGTGGAAACTAATTTGGTGCTCAATTGGGAAAAATGTCACTTTATGGTGCGTGAAGGCATTATTCTTGGGCATAAGGTCTCTAGCAAGGGTCTTGAGGTGGACAAAGCCAAGGTGGAAGTCATTGAAAATCTTCCACCACTATTTCTGTGAAAGGAATCCGTAGTTTTCTTGGTCATGCGGGTTTTTATCGGCGTTTCATTAAGGACTTCTCGAAGATATCTAAGTCGTTGTGCAACTTGCTCGAGAAAGATGTGCCTTTCAAATTTGATGATGAATGTTTGGCGGCATTCGAGACTCTCAAGAAGAGTTTGATAACTGCACCAGTTATTACGCCACCTGATTGGACAGAACCTTTTGAGATGATGTGTGATGCGAGTGATTATACGGTGGGAGCAGTTCTTGGGCAGCGCTGAAATAATCTTTTTCATGTGGTCTACTATGCTAGTAAGATACTTAATGGAGCTCAAATGAACTACACCACTACTGAGAAGGAGCTCTTAGCTCTAGTCTTTGGTTTTGAAAAATTTTGATCTTATCTACTTGAGACAAAGGTGACAGTATTCACTGATCATGCTGCCATTCGCTATTTTGTCTCAAAGAAGGATTCGAAGCCTAGACTTATTCGTTGGGTGCTCTTGCTACAGGAATTTGAGTTAGAGATTAAGGATCGAAAAGGTACTGAGAATCAAGTAGCTGACCATCTCTCTAGATTGGAGAATCCCGATTCTACTTCATATGATAAGACATTGATCAACGAATCTTTTCTGGATGAGCAGTTGTTCGCAGTTCAGGAGGAAGAGCCATGGTGCGCAGATATTGTGAACTATCTTGTCAGCAATATAATGCCTCATAATATGAATGCAGCTCAAAAGAAGAAGTTTCTGCATGAGGTGAAGTGGTATATGTGGGATGAACCGTATTTATTTAGACAATGAGCTGACTAGATCATCAGGAGATGTATCCCATTCTGTGAGACGGAGGGGATATTACGAGACTGCCATTCCACAGTTTATGGTGGATATTATGGTGGTGAAAAGACAGCAACTCGTATTCTGCAAGCAGGTTTTTTCTGGCCTACTTTGTTTAAGGATGCACATCCGTTCGTTTTAAGGTGTGATCGTTGCCAAAGAGTAGGGAATCTTACGAGGAAGGATGAGATGCCGTTAAATGTGATGCTTGAAGTCGAGGTCTTTGATGTTTGGGGAATCGATTTCATGGGACCATTTGTCTCGTCATGCAATAATTAGTACATCTTACTGGCAGTCGATTATCTCTCAAAATGGGTAGAATTCAAGGCTCTACCGACGAATGACGCAAAGGTAGTGTTGAATTTTCTTCATAAGCAGATTTTCACAAGGTTTCGAATGCCACGAGTAATCATAAGTGATGAAGGGTCGCATTACTGCAATCGTAAGTTCACTTTTATGATGCAGTGCTACAATGTGAATCATCGTGTTGCTACTGCCTATCATCCGCAAATGAATGGTCAAGTTGAAGTGTCTAATAGAGAGATCAAGCGCATTCTAGAGAAACTTGTTTGTCCGTCAAGGAAGGATTGGTCTTTAAAGCTCGATGAAGCTGTTTGGGCTTATAGAACAGCATACAAGACTCCACTTGGGATGTCCCCATTTCAACTTGTTTATGGTAAGGGGTGTCATTTACATGCGGAACTTGAGCATAAGGCTTATTGGGCGTTGAAGAAGTTGAACCTTGATCTAGATGTAGCTGGGAAGAAGCGAATGCTTCAGTTAAATTAACTTGATGAATTTTGACTTCAAGCGTACGAGAACAACAAAATGTACAAGGAAAAAGTAAAAAGGTGGCACGACATGAAGCTATCCCCAAAGTCATTTGTGCCGGGGCAACAAGTTCTTTAATTCATCTCTCGTCTCCGACTTTTTCCTGGAAAGTTGAAATCAAGGTGGTCTAGACCTTTTATTGTCAAAACTGTGTTTCCACATGGAGCGGTGGAGATTTTTGAGAATGATCTGGGCCAAGCATTCAAGGTTAATGGTCAGAGATTGAAGCAACTATGGGGACATGGCAAACTGGGAAGTGGTTAGTGCTGTTTTATTGTCAACTTGATCGAAGTACTCTACGTCAAGCTAATGATGTAAAAGAAGCGCTTCTTTGGAGGCAACCCAAGATTTGTGACTATAGGAACCCTTAGAAGTTAACCACCTATCCAAAACCACAAAAAAAATCAGAAAAATTTGGACAAGAAAAAAAAAATTCCAGAGACCCCCTGGGCGCCCGCTCAGCTTTGCTGGGCGGCCGCTCAGGATGTTGGGCGCCCGCTCAGCTTTGCTGAGCGGCCGCTCAGGACCCGACTGTCTGAAAAAAAAATTTGCCTTATAAAAAATCCAAAAAAATCAGAAAAATTCTAAAACAATATACAACCCACAACCCACGATTTCTTTTCCCATAACCCACATTTTATCTCCCAAAAACCCCACTCCTACACAAATTTTAACCCTAATTCCTACCCTATATATACATACAACTCCTCTATATACACTCCATATACTTTCAACCTTAAAACTCTCTCCTATACTCAAAATACAACTCTTAAACACTTTTTCTCAGTTTCAATGGCACCTAAGAGATCCCGAACTAATGATAGTAGCAGCACCGTTCCTACTGCTGATTCTTCAAGGGGAACTGCTGCGAGACCTTATTTGTTGGATAGGGCTGCTGAGGAGGAGTATACTAGGCTTCTGGCTAAGCCGATTTTGAAGGAGAGGGGATTTTTACCATCAGGGAGGGATGATGAGTTGTTGCCGATGATTGCGGAGAAGGGGTGAATTTCTTTTCGTGAGTCACCGGAGATGGTTCCAATTAGTGTGGTTCGCGAGTTTTATGTGAACGCAAAGGCGGACAAGAATGGGTTTACTATTGTTCGTGGGCTTACAGTTGATTATCAGCCCGCGGCGATTTGTCATGTGATTGGACAGCGACAGCGGAAGCCCACGGAGGAGAATTGGAATGAGAAGACCCCCACGGACTTTGATTTGGATTTGATTTGTGCTACTCTCTGTCAGCCGGGCACGGTGTGGAGGTTCAAGACTGGATCTAACGAGTATCGTTCTTTTCCAGCGATTGTAATGAATAGGTATGCCCGTGCATGGAATGCCTTTATTTGTGCTAATATTTTGCTTACTTCACATGCATATGAGGTTGCAGTTGAGCGAGCAAGGTTGTTATGGGGGATCTTGAATGAGGAGTACTATGTGGACCTTGGTAAGTTCATCTAGCAAGGGATTTTAAAGTTTTTGAGGGGAGCTAAGCACATGAACATCCCTTATGCATCTACTGTCACGAAGCTGTGCCGAGCAGTGGGAGTTTATTGGCCTTCTCACGAGCAGTTGCAGATGCCGGCCGCTCCTATTGACTTAGCAACTCTGAATGCGATGCAGGAGTGGACGTGTGGAGAGCCCGAATAGCATGGTTTGGGATATCGTCTTCCAGGAGGACGTCCAGCAGCTAGTGCTACCATGGCTAGGTCTAGTCAGGGTTGTGATGAGGCAGGTTCTTCTAGAGCTCAGGAAGGTGCTGGGATGGCTGATGCCCAGTATAGAGGTTATCGAGGAAGATGGATGTGATGTACGAGTCGCAGAGTAGGTTCGCTCATGAGCTCACCCTTGCACTTGGGACTGCTTTTAGAGGCCTTGGAGCTGACATCCAGTGGCCCGTTTTTGGTGAGGACTCTACTTATCCCCCTCCTGATACTCCACCCTCTGAGGGTGATGATGATGATTTCTCTGAGTAGGTACACCCTGTGTTCCTTTCTACTACCTTCACTGGGGATATTGAAGATTTTAAGTTTGGGGGTAGTAGTTAAGGAATATTTTTGTGTGTGTGTTATGTAGTTGCATATTCATGATAGTTTAGTTCATATAATTGCATGTTTTTTCCATATAGTTTTTTTAATTTTATTTATCATGTCATTTAGCTCATGCATATACCATGATCCCTTTTGCGTTGCTTTACCGATTGATTTGTGATATTGATGCAAGTGTAGTGATAGCGTTAGAGTGATGATTGAGTCTTGTAGGTTGACATGCATGCTAGAAATACTTGTAATTTCACTAAGTCTTAGAGTATGCTTAAGGACTAGATGGTTGTCATGGTTTGATGGTTTTTGAGGTTAATCTATTGATTATGCTTAGAATTTATGATAGGCTCTTAATGATAAAAGGCATGAAAAGAAAAAAAATTGGAGTAAAAATTGGAATTCATTGCTAATTGTGGCTAGGCGTCAAATGGCTAGTAGCCGGCTCATATTTTTATGCGAGTAGTCTAGCGTTGAGCAAGATGGAGCGAAACACACTTGCTCAGAAATTTGAATAGAAAAAAAGAGAAAAAAAAAGAAAAATAAAAATAAAGAGTTAATGCATAATTGATCACGAGTGGGCTCTTTGGTATTCGAGTTATTAAGTTCTTAGGAGACTTTGTGCCTAGTGACCTAAGGCTCTTATAGTCTGGGATCCACTAACCTAACGCTCACTAAATGGATGCCATTGCATAAGTCTTTTGTGTACCTCACTCATTGCACGGTCAAGTAAGCATTTGTTGTTGTGTTGAATAAAAGCATGATTCCGTAATAAGCTCCAGTGATCTTGAAGTGTTATAAGTCATTTTGTGCCTAGAATTTATTCTTCGTATAATCATGTGATTGGCTTGAGGATAGTCGAGTTATGATAATTGATCTAGTTTTGAAGCATATCAGTTAAGCATCCTCACACACCACGTTTCTAGTTGTATGTTATTGTGCATGATTTGATTGATCTTTATTCGCCTAATTGCATTTGTTGAGATGTCATGAGTTGGTTGGTTTAGTCATTGTGAGGGGGATCGCTGCATTTCATGTAGATTGCATTCATGCATGTTTTTGTTTTGTTTTTGAGTCTGTGACGCTTGAGGACAATCATCGATTTAAGTTTGGGGGTGTGATAAGTGGCATTTTATACCAGTTAGAATGTCTTATAATGGCTTGAATTGATGTCTTGAAATCAAGTATTTTGTGTATTTGATGCGTTTTTCTAGTGTTTGTGCATTTCAGGGTATAACTTGCGTTTATGGGGAGATTTCATTAGGAATAAGCCTAGGGGAGTGCTTGGCATTGGACGTGGGAAGTTAGGAGTAGAACGCAGCAGAAAACGGGAGCAGAATAATAATTTTTCCAGTAAGAAGCTGGGCGCCCGCTCAGGAAAGCTGGGCGGTCACTCAGGAAGTTGGGCGCCCGCTCAGGATTGCTGGGTGGCCGCTCAGGGGCGTAATTTTTTTTTATACTTATTTTTTACAGTCCTTATTCTGTTGGACTTCTGACTTCTGAGATGGCTGGGTCTTGTGGGCTTCTATATAAGTAGTTTTCAGAGACTTTTCACATAATGGTGGTATCAATCAAGGAGCAATGAGAGATGGAAGAAGACCGTTTTAGCACATCGCAACGAAGGAGAGGAAGCATACGTTTTCTTGTGATTCTTTTATTCGTTGTATCAGTGGATGCTAGTTTTCTTTACTTTGAACCTTATTACTCTTGTGACGTACTCTGGTTTTAATAAGTATTTTTATTAGTTTATCTTATGTGTTATTATCATGTTTTCATATGAACCCATGGTGACGATGAGTTCTATCATGGGCTAATCGTGATCATGGGGTCGTAACGGATTTACTATGGAATTCTTTAGTTAGTTGTTTAATACCTTAGTGTGTGATGATTGTATGATATCTAGCATAGGTTGTGCTTATTCATTTTATGCGCATCGCGAACATATAAGATATGGTGTTAATCTCTTGTGAAGCGACGGTGGATCTTGAGGTTTAGAACTTGCCATGCTAGCATAGGTTCATGTATGTGTATGCATGATTAGTGGGTAACTCTAACCGTTTTACTTGCCCTGTATAATCATAAGGAATAACTTGTGCTTAAATCGTTATGTTGTCAAATTCTGTAGACATATAGGTTCTCAACATAATTGACGCCTATTCAACTTCTATCTTAATTGTGGATGTTTAGTAGAATGGTATTAGTACAACGAAAGTTGGCTTTTATCAGTTTCGTGTTGTTCGATTAATATCATCACCGTTTCATGCTAAGGGTAATAACGATAACTATTGATGGAAGTAGTAATGAAGTTATGATCTCATGTGTGTTTAATATTGTTAATTCAAGTGTTAATTAAGTGTTTAATTCTCGTAGTTAATTATAGTTAATAATTAGTTAATCAAATCTAAGTGTTATTGTCTTGACATTGAGAAGTAATCATACATTGGTGAGTAAGTGTTAATTGAACATAATTAGTTTGAGTCTCTGTGGGAATGAACTAGAAATTATTCTATATTACTTGCGAATGCGTATACTTGCGTGAATTATTAGCGCGTGTTTTGTGTCTAACAAGAACCTCATTTAATAGCTGTGAAAAGAATTTTCAAGTACCTCAAGGGTACAGCTGATCTAGGATTGTGGTATCCTAGAGAATCAGATTTTAACCTAATAGGTTACTCAGATGCAGATTTTGCAGGATGTAAAATAGATAGGAAAAATAGTAGTGGAAGCTGCCAATTTCTTGGAGGCAGATTGGTTTCTTGGTTTAGCAAGAAACATAAATCAATTTCCACATCAACTGCAGAAGCAGAATATATTGCTGCAGGAAGCTGTTGTGCACAGATTCTTTGGATGAAGAATCAGTTACTGGATTATGGGTTAGAATTTTCTAAAATCCCTATTTACTGTGATAATCAAAGTGCTATTGCTATGACAGGTAATCCAGTTCAACACTCAATGATAAAGCACATCAGCATTAGGTGCCATTTCATAAGGGAACATATGATCAAAGGTACAGTGGAATTGCATTTTGTTCCAACAGATCAACAACTAGCAGATATCTTCACAAAACCACTATGTGAAGCTACTTTTACAAGACTTGTAAATAAACTTGGAATGGTTTCAGGTTCTTTCTCTAAATCTGCTTAGTTTTTGTTCTCATGCATCAGACTTTATGATCAGTGTTTACAGATTGTCTTATCTTCATGTAATCTGTACTTAAATTGAAATACATTAAATGTTGATTATTATCTGATGTGGATCTATATACTCTGATAGTGATTTGAATGTTTTGTGACAATTCAATCCAATGAGGATTACTGTGCTAGATGCTGACCTAGTAGTCTTTAACATACTAGAAATCCCATATTTGAATTAGTTGTTTATGTGGAAATTCATTAACACAAGAAAATTCTGATTTTGAGCTTAGTCAAATTTACTTAGTGTATCTTATTACTAAGTCACAAACTAGATTCTTGCTTCTTATCTGTCAAATTCTGATGTCAGTAAATCTTAAGGATGAACCACATGCTTGATAAGCCTTACTTATCTGTAGAAAAGAAAAGAAAACTAAAGTCAGGTACTCCTTTGAGATCTAGAGTAAATATGTGGAAGGGAAGATCCAAGTGCATTGCTGGTATTAAGTAATATGCATTAGAAAAACAAATATTTTTTTCTTAGTGACTTTTCACATTCTCTGATTACTGGAGAAATACTCTGATAATAGCATAAATTGTGATAGCAGTTGTGACTCACTTACACTGAGAAGCCACTGTAAAAAGGAATTTCAAAAGATGCATAAAATGAGCACAAACAGTTGAGGTGGACTTTTGCATAAATTCATTCTATAGTAGACTTCATTATTAATGACAGATTTTAAGAACTTTTTTAGTAATGCCTTATTTCTAAGATGTACTGAAGTTTATCAGACTTTAATCTTTATCTGATATTTTGCTAATGCACACACTATCACTCCATATGAATGATGAAAATTACTGCGGTGATCAAGTTGTTTCAGATAAACAGTTAAGTGTCATATGCATAAATTCTGAGGACAAGTTCTGATGGAAGTTCTGATGATTAAACTCTGAAGAAACAAGTTAGTATTTGTATGAAGAATCACAAAAACAGACATTCACTTTTTGAGTACAGAAGCCATGTTCTGATGACTGTTAAAATATGATAATAGTCAAGTTCTGATATTAAATTCTGATGGTAATTCTGATGCTTATGTGGCATTATTTTTTACTTGACTTATTTGTGGTAAATACTTTAATGGTCATATTTAATCAGAATATAATTAGGTGAGATAAAAATAGTCATAATAATTTGGGTTAGTGGTAAACGTGTTTGTCTTGAAAAACTGTATGTGCATAGTAATTATTAGTTATTTCCCGTGCCCACTAACTCCTGCTTTAACTATTGACTGTTCACATATTTCCAGGTGTAAACTGTCTGCCATACTTCATGTGGGTTGTATAAATAAGAAACTTAAAAGATTTTACAATCTTTTACTTACTTCTCTCATTCTCTTATCTCTCTTATTTTCTCTCACCCACTAATACTCTTTGAAGCCTGTTAATCTTTACTTCATCTACTTGAACTGTATTTCTAGATGAATGTTTTGATTAGAATTGTGGTTACTAATAATTTGTGCTGACTTGACAAACAAATGTTGAATTTGAATCGACATATCCTGAGTTACACTTGAGAAAGTAGAAGCAATTGAGAAAGCTCAAGAGAAGCAACAGGCCCAAATCACTGAGGTCCTGGCTAATCAAGCTTCTCAACAGGCTCAAATGAATGATATTCAATCTTCAGTGGAACTTCTTCTCTCACTCCTACTATCAGATGATGCCAAAAAGGGGGAGAAGATAGTTAAGTCCAAATGCTCTAAAGATCAAATACCGAAGAAGAAAGATGATGAAGCTGATGACCAGGGAAACCCTAGCAAGGGTAGAGGTCAAGTTCAAAGTAAAGGGCAGAGCAGCAAGGTTTCTTCAAGGAAACTAATTACTGATGCAAGCAAATATTCTATTCAAAAGAAGACAAGTTCTGAAGCTGCTAAAACTCAAAATCTGATAGCAAGTACTGAAACTCAAAATCTGATATCAAGTTCTGATGAGCAAAGTCTGATGACAAAACCTGATGTTCTGATACAAGGTGGAAGTCAAGATTCTCAAAAGTTCATGCAAACTCTGAAGCTCAAGGGAAAGCAGACTACTCTCTACTATAAAGATCCCAAGATTCAGACATTTGATGAGGAAATTGCTAGAAGATTGTTTCTGAAGCATAATCCAGGAATGGATTAAGAAAATCTCAAGGAGGAAGAAGCTAGATTTAAAGCTGAAAAGAAAAATCTAAAACCAAAAGCTTCTGTTGCAAAGAAACCTCCAAGGCCTAAGGTAAAAGGCATTGTGATCAAGGAGAAGTCAAATACTGAGGCATCAAATCCCAAAACAAGATCACAATCTGAGATTGATCCCAAAGACAAAGGGAAAGGTAAAGTTGATGAACCAATCAAGCCACAGGAGATGAAAATTTCTCAAATCCTGAAAAAACCTGTGTGCAAAATGGTTCAAGTTACTGATGATACTCTTGCTGAAGATGAATATGTTTTAACTCTGAAAAGAAGGAAGATTTCTGAAGAATTCAAGACAACCTCTGACAAGGCTCAAGTTGTTCAGAGTAAAGAACAACAAGCTATAACAGAAACAGCAAGTTCTGATAAAGTCATCAAGACATCAACCTCTGACAGTGCTCAAGTTAATTTAGACAAGATGGAAGTAGCTGATAAAAAGAAACTTCTGTGGAAAAATGTCAAACCATCAGATCGAAAGAAAAGTCAATTGCTTTCTACTTTCATGACTATTGGGTTAAATGCCAGAGAACCAAGAGACAGGGTTGGACTAGGTTCTGATGAAGCTAAGATTAAAACATGAGTTGAAGTTACTAGTAGAGATCCATTTCTATTGACTGACAGACCTCTTGAAGATGTTACACAGAAACACCTTGATAAGGTTATCTCTGTTCAAGTGGTGCTGGATGCTCATGACAAGCACAATGTCAAGGAAAATATGATTCTATTTCTTGAAGATGGAAGGACATATCAAATGTTAGAATCAGATGTGTTAAATAAATCACTGAAAGAACTTCAATTCTTTCATTACCTTTTAGAGGTAAAGTCTGATATTACCAGGAGATGGTCAAATTTCATATTGAAGACCACCAGAGATAAAGAAAGAATTTTTGGTTCAAGAGTTACATAATTTATTCCTAATATTGTTGAAGATGATGGAAGTGAAACTCCAATGAAGAAGGATTCTGCTAAGCTTGAAATGTTACTGAATGAGAAATGTCTATGCTACAATGAAGATTCTTCTTATCCTAGGGTAATACGACTGAATGATGGTTTCGAAACAAACCATATCTCTACTTTAAGGACTGCAATCTACCAGATTGGAAGTCAGAATGAAGAGATGAAGCAGGTCAAGACTACACTCTCTCAAGTCCTGAGGATTAAAGAAGAAAAGCTGATATCAAGCTTTTTCAAGAATTATTATGGATTCAGATTGACTCAGTGAGATTGGTAAAAACTTTAAGGACTGTAAGTTGTAGTTTGTTATCTAGTTAAACTCTTATTTACATTTGTACTTAAATGTTTTTGACATCATCGAATCTATTAACTTGTATATTTTGCTTAATTTACAAGTTGGGGAGATTGTTAGATATATTTGAGATGTCATGTCTAATATGATTCATGTTTAGTTTTTAGATCTTACCAAACAGGACATATCAGGACTGTAACGACCGAGAATTTTGCGCCGTAATTAAGAAAGTAAAGTATGTGTTATGTGATGAGATTATGTGATTAAGTGGTGATTATTTGTCTTATCTGTATACTAGAGTTAAGGAGCGTGTTCCAATTTAAAGAGTCAGCTTAAAAGTCAAGCTGTGGTTTCGGGCCGTCAGGTAGAACGGAACCCGTCCTAGTATGAAAATTAAATAATATAAAATGTCAATTATATGTGAAGTAAATGAATGAAGTATTTCGTCTTAAGAGACGTGTTGATTGGCAAAGGTAATGAGAAGCGTATTCGAAACGCTGAGCGTCGGGCCGTCAGGCTGAACGTGACCTGATACGCGTAAAAAGAGAATAAAGATTAAAGAGGGATAGATTCTATGATCAGACCTGAGTCGTTATGTGACTATATGTGTGTGATTTCTTGACTGTGTGCATGATTATATGTTCTGTGTTAATTTCAGTGAATTTTAAAGGAATTATGTGATTTACATAAGGGTTTATTTAACCTTCGTGCATTTTTATAAAATCATTTGAGATGGATAAAACATGGGATTCGTTCTGTTATCTTCGTAGAGGTCTTAGAGACTTTTTAAAAATGATAAGTGAATTTAATTGTGGGTCTTTGCATTTTTAAATTGATTTTATGTGGAAAAGGTATTTATTAAAGTGAGTTTGCGAAATTCATATAAAATCAACCGCTCGCTCAAATTCTTATTATGAGTAATGGATGAAAAGCTAATTTCGAGACCTACTTGTTAAAATTGTCATTTTCAATAATTCTCGACTTTCTGAGAGAGAAATATTTTTATTTTGAATTTTATTACATTTGAGTAAAAAGAGAAACAAAATGCAAATTAAAAAGGGAGTTATTAGATTACCATTTTGCCCTTGTGTTGGTGGAGTATAAATTACTCCTTCCTCCCCATTTTCTTCTTTCTTTTCCGTGCACTCACTCTTTTCTCTCCTCTTTTTTCTTTCACTCTCTCTCTCTCACTCGAACAACTCTCTCTCGGCTCTCTCTTCAATTTCTCTCGGTATACCTCCTTTTTCCTTGATCAAACTTATCAATCATCCCTAATTCTTCTTGATAAACACTTATGTGTAGGTAGAAGTGTGTGCATGTGTGTATTGGTGCTTGCATGCCGAAGTGTGTGTGTGTTTTTGGGTTCGGTTTTGAGCCAAGAACCGAGGGCTTGCTTGATTAGTTCGTATCCTATGATTATTGTGCTGAAATCAGTTTGCATGTGGTGTTGATGCATTTCTTTTGAAAAATCGGGGGTTTCGTGGTTGGACACCCTCGAATTAGGGCACCACCGTGAAGCCACCGCCACCGGTGATGAACTCCGGTGAACCGGTGGTGAGCTATGATGTTAAAAACTGAGCTCTAGAACCTTAAGATCACTTATTTATGCTTGCATGTGGTGTTTTGATTAAAAGGCCGAATGGCCCTTACTATTTTAAGGAAATCAAGTTGATTATATTGAAATGCATGAGTCATTGATTTGATGTTGAAATATAGGTGGATTTGTGATTCAAGAATTAAGAATATCAAGTTGCATGATTGTTTTTGAAAAAGGCCGAATGGTTTTAATCTTTAAAGGTTGTTTGATTTGAATTAACTTGTTTAAAATGATGAGGGATTGTTATTAGATTAAAAAGGAATGAAAATATTGTTGCATGCTAAGTTTAGGTTCGAATTTTTGTGTTAATAATCTTGGTAAATTGATTTTTGTTGGATAATCTTGGTAAACACTAAGTATAAATGGACTAAAAGTGATTGCATGTTAGTTTTAAAAAGGATCAAGATGTGCATGTCTATGATTTGTCCTTGGGATGTGAATTTGAGTTATTGCCGAATGAAATTGAGTTAAAATAGATTAATTTGATGAATGAATGGATGTATGTTGTAATTTAGATAAAAATCAATTGTGTTAAGGAACTTAGTTGGCTTACGTGATAAAGATAAAGTGTTTGATATTGTGCTAAGTTAACATTGAATTGCATGTGAGCATGTATGTATGTTTTGGTTCGAATGGTTGTTGATCAAGAAAATGGTGCTAGTTTAAATGTGGAATCATGTTAGAACTAAAGTTGTATGGTGTAATTTTGAGAAATTTGATTGTATATGTATAATTATGGTTCGGATTTCTATGATTAAAAGAAAGGAGAGTGGTTCTTTAAAGGTTGTTAATTGAGATACGTGTTTATGTGAATTAAAGTGAGTATTTGATTGATTTTATGGTGGGTATTTGCAATAAGGCCGAATAGGCCATAAGAAATAAAGGTCAAAACTTGATTTTGGTAATTGAAAGAATGATTGAGTGTTATAGGTGAAAATCTTTGATTTTGCTTGATGTTTTGATTCGAATTAAGGAATAAAAGAAAAGGGAATTAAGTCGATTGATAAAAGTGATAGTATGCACGTAAATGTTTGGTTGAAAATGTGTCTAGTACTCGTAAAAGAGTAGTGTTAGTGTGATTTGAGAAATAGCCTAGGTCAAGCGAGTACGCTTTGATTGCTAGGTATATAAGGATATAAAAACTATGAGAAAGAATTGTGCTATGTGCTATGTGCTGTGTGCTTATTTGTATAAGCTATACTCGTATAGTTCGAGTCAAAAATATAATCGAGTTATCGTATAGAGTGATCGTTCCGGGAACGAGAGTTGGAAATCTAATTAAGATTTCTGGTTTTATTGTAGATTCAAAGCGTGAGGGCATTCGGGCTAGGAAAGGGAAAAGTATATTAGGTGGCAGTAGTTCAACCCTCAGGAAAGCAATTTCAGGCAAGTAACTCTGATTACTTGTGTAAATGATTATAAAGGAAATGTTGTTCATACCATGTAGAGTATTGAACTGTTAAAGTATGAAACCCTTGCTTTATGAAACCCTGATATTGATTTGAAGTACCCTTTGTTCTTGATAACCTGTTATTGATAATCCTATTGATCTCACCCGTTGATAATCTGCCTTTCTGTTCAAGTTTCCTATAATGCCATGATCATATTGAACCTTTAATTATCTTGGTTAACTCTGTTTAATGATACCCTGTTTCTCTTGATCGCCCTAATGATCCCTAAGTTATTTCTGATCCTTCAAATTTAGTACCTTATTAACCTTGATACAGAATTCTTGAGAATTGTTCCTTGCGTATCTTTGATTCACTCCCTGAACTTTGTTTCTTTAAAAATCTGAATTAAGAATGAGTTTCGACTTGAAAGAGTCCGAATGATTTCAAAGGCTTGGTAATGATAAAATGAATTTTAGAAAACCTATTTGTTTTTCCAACTCAAGGTTTTCCGAATGAATTCCTGATGGATTGGATTGAGACGTAAGAGGCTAGTGGGACTAGTCCAGTCATGGTAAGAGGCTAGTGGGACTAGTCCAATTTAAGGCTGAAATTATGCCGAATGGTACCTTAAAGACCGGAATGGAGGTCGATACGGGCTGATCACCCGTATATAATGAAATGGAAAGATAAGTGATCCAATCAAGGGTTCTAAATGATTATTTAAAAGGGAACTGAAACTTTTATTCAGTAAATTGATTTTTGGAAATGAAAATGGTTTATACTGTTTTGAAAAGAGTTGATTATGTTATTATGGAGCTTAAAGCTCAGAACCCTGATTCCTGAAATTGTTGATCATATGAATGATTCTATATCTTGAAATACTGTTGCTTTCCTCTACCGAAAGATTTATTTTGATCCTATAATGATTTGTGTTGAATGTCAGTTTTCATCCGGTTTCGAGCCTTGTTTCTTGAAAGCCCAACTATTCTTCGGATACCTTTCCTTATCTCAAAGAAAACAAAAATGAATATACAGAAATCTGCCACCTAGATTAGCTAAAATAGAATGCCCTAGTTTGTTCAAAGCATATTGAGAATTGTTATTGTAGAACTACTATTTAGTTACTTTCTGAGTTTTATACTCACTGTTTTGTCTTAATCTAACCATGGCAGTTAAGCAAGAAGATGGCCAGGCTTAGGCGCACTGCTCGTAAGAGCGTACCTGGTGGTCCCTACCGTGTTGAGGGCTTCCAGTTGCCAGAGCAGGTAGTACAGGTTATGAGTGAGCTCGCGCCTAGTAAAGAGGTGTTTAAAGATATAATGGGTTATCTGTCGGTTCCCAGCTGGAATCGATACTGATTATTTAATAATATTTTGGGTTTGTAAGTTATATTCGGTGATTGGTAGTTGTAATCTTGTCTCATACTTTATCCTGTTGATCCTGTTAGTAGTCAATCGGGGTTTATGCATATTTAATTAGTAGATTAGAGGTGTGTGAGTCCTCATTTCCTAACCCCGAGATTGAGGTCGTCACAAGGACTTATTGAAATCAGGACTTACTGGAAGTCAGATTTTAATATCAGAACTTAAGGTCATATCAGAACTTAAGTACGGGAAGACTTTCATATAATGAAGGAAGCTGATTAATAATAGAAGATCGAGACTAAAACAAAAGAAGATATGCATGAAAAGAGTTAGAAGACTGGAAGACTTGTAGAAGATATTTGATTGATATATTTTAGGAGACAAAATTGTATTCCATATCAATTAGAAGTTATCTTGTAACTGTGTACTATATAAATACAGACTTAGGGTTTACACTATATATGTTATCATTATCGAGAAGATTATACATTGTAACCTAACAGCTCTTAGTGATATTTGTTCATCACTGAGAGAGAACAACAGTTCTTATTGTAACAGAGTTTATTCAATATACTTGATCTTTGTTACATACTTGTGTTAAATCGATTTGATTGTATAAATACTTTGTTCAACCCCCTTCTACAGTGTTGTGTGACCTAACAATCTATTATTCTATTATATATATAGTACTGCAACTTGACTTTTTTGGGGAAAAATTTAATACAAAATTACTATTTTGCCCCTGTATTTTGATATACATGAAAAATCATTGTTGGAATGGAGAATTGAACCCATGATCCCTTTTGTGCTAATATATAAGTTCAACCAATTGAGCTAGGGGTCCATCTAGTTATATTTTTGATAACATCAAGTATTGACTTACATGATTATCTCTTTATATTGGGTGACTAAACCTATACAATTTAATATGTATGTAGAATAAAATCATTCAAAACTTCGGTAATTAACTCATCTATCTATCTATTATTATATATATAATAGAGCAACTAGGGGTTCATTGAGACAATTTAATAATTTGAAATTACTTAAGTACCCCTCATGAATATGTATTAATAACTATCAAATTTAATAACATGTATTAATTACATCTGGATGATTAATTATTAATAATTATATATTTATCACTACTCCATTATTGTATATTAATGACTTATACTTATAATTACATATGTATTTATAAGTATAGACTAAAATTCTAATATTATTATAATTTTATATATTTATTATTATCACATTTAATATATTGTATGTAATATTTTACTTATTCGAAACTCTATTTCGAACGAGCAAATATCGTACTCTTATTTAGATACGTATAATACTTGGATTATAATTTAGATTATAAGTTCACAATAATACATACATGCATACATACATACATATATACATACATACATATATACATCCATCCATCCATCCATTCATCCGTCCATCCATACATATATACATACATACATACATGCATATATATATTCATACATATATACATATATATACACATATATATATATATATACATACATACATACATACATACATACATAAAAACAAACATACATACATATACATATACATACAAGATATAAGAATATAAGGTAACTAACACAAATGAACTTAATATTTTTATAATCGATTAACATGATATTATCAAATAATAAATGTTCATGTTATACGGTAACAATTATGAAATTTAAAAGATTTAAACACTTTTAAGTACATCTCTTATGAAAATACAAAATTAAAATAATAATAATAATAATAATAAAAATAATAATAGTGAAATATAAATCGTACAAATGTGTATTAATAGTTTAATTTTTATTTCATATAATTTAGTATAATATTTGGCTATTTCATTGTATTGGAGAATGATTATAAATCGATAACAAATTAGAATATATGAGTATGTATCCACGTATTTATGCGTGTATGTGTTGAACCTATGTGTGTGTATATGTGTGTATGCATGCATGCATATATTAATTTATATATATATATATATATTATTTGTATGGATGCATGTATGTATGTATTAATGTATGCATGCACATATTAATTGTATAATAATTAATATTTTTTAATAAATGATGATAGGGTGAAATAAATATTATATATGTATTTCAATTCTATAACATGTATACATTTCATTAATATATGAGTTTTGAAAATGATTGTGTCTCATATCGGCTATAAAATAAAAAGGTCGAAAAAACTCATCATTACATTAAAGACTGTACACAAATAAAAATAACTTCTTTTAACATGAATTATATTTTATTTTATAAGCACATATACAAATTTTATAATAATGATGTTAGATCATGCTCGTGCCTCGCACGGGCTATAGAGCTAGTTATAGTATACTAACTTTATAACCATGACTCATTACAATATATTAACTTTATACTTATGTGCAACATTAAAAAGATTATATTTTTAATTTATACAGAATTTCCATACATAACAACTTATTGATAATATATTACCATATTATAATAATTTATTAGTTATCGAGAGTTGCATAATTAATCACTTCTATGACGCCCTCAATCTCGGGGTTAGGAAATGAGGACCCATACACCATTAAACTAATACTAAAATAGTATAAATATATTAAACCCGATACTAAAAGGATCTAAACAGGATAAAGTATGAGACAAGATTACAACTACCAACTAGAAAATAATATTATTACAACCCAAAATATGAATAAATTCAAATCATTCGATTCCGACTTGGAATCGACAGATAACCCAAAAGTATCTGATTCAACTATTACACTTCCCACCATCGCTTGCTGTTAGGGCGAAATCACGCACTAATATTCACGCAAGTATACGCGTTCGCAAGTAATATAGAATACTTTCTAATTCGTTCCCTCAGAGACTCAGACTAAGTTATTGTCTAATTTAACTCACTCACCAATGTATGATTACTTCTCAATGTTAAGATAATAACACTTAAAATTGTTGATTAAATATTAACTATAATTAACTACTTAATTAACCACTTAACTAACACTGCAATTTATCAATAATAAAACACTCATGAGATCACAACTTCATTATTACTTCCTTCTATAGCCATAGTTATTACCTTTAGCATGTGACAGTGATGATATTAATCGAATAACACAAAACTGATAAAAGCCAACTTTCATTGTACTAATACCATTCTACCAAACATCCACAATTAAGATAGAAATTGAATAGTCATCAATTATGTTGAGTTCCTATATGTCTACAGAAATTGACAACACAACGATTTAAGAACAAGTTATTCCTTTTGATTACATAGGGCAAATAAAACTGTTAGAGTTACCCACTAATCATGCACAACGTACATGAACCTATGCTAGCATGGCAAGTTCTAAATCTCAAGATCCACTGTCGCTTCACAAGAGATTAACACCCTATCTTATATGTTCGCGACGCACATAAGACGAATACGCACAACCAATACTAGATATCATGCAATCATCACACACTAAAGTATTAAACAATTAACTAAAGAATTCCATAATAAATCCGTTGCAACCCCACGATCACGATTAGCCCATAATAGAACTTATCGCCATCATGGGTTTATATGAAATCATGATAAACAAACACAAGAAAATAACAACTAAACTAATTATATTAAAACAGAGTACGTCACAAGAGTAAATAAGTCAAAGCAAGAAAACTAGCATCCAACGTTACAACGAAACAAGAATCACAAGAATATATGCTTCCTCTTTGTTGCTGTGTGCTAAATCGGTCTTCTTCCTTATCTCCTTCGCTTCTTCCAAAACACAATCTAAAACATAATCTCCTCTTAATACTCTGTGAAAAAATGTCTCAAATCTACTTATATAATAGTCCCATAAAACTCAGATTACATAGAAGTTGGAAGCCAAACAGAAGTAGAAGTCTAAAACAATATATTATTTTCCCCGACCCTGCGCGGCCGCTCAGCATTACTGCGCGGGCGCGCAAGGCTGCTGCGCGGCCGCTCAGCATTGCTGCGCGGGCGCGCAGGACCCTACTGGAAAATTTCCCGGTTTGCTCCGTTTCTTCGCCGTAATCTGTCCGTTCTTTTCCTCTCGCAATGGTGAACACATGCCAAGGCTTATTCTTGATGATTCCTCCTCCGAAATGCAACTAATACCCTGAAATGCATAAACACTAGAAAAACGCATCAAATACACAAAATACTTGATTTCAAGACACCAATTTAAGCCATTTTAAGACGTTCTAAGTGGTATAAAATGCCACTTATCACACCCCCAAACTTAAATCGATGCTTGTCCTCAAGCGTCACAGACTCAAAAATAAATAAAAATATGCATAAATGCAATCTATATGAAAATGCAATGATCCCCCTTACTACAATTAATCAACCAAATTGTCACGTCACAACGAATGCAGTTAGACACTAAAGATCAAGAAACTCATGCAAACGGACATACCGCCAGAAACGTGGTGTGTGCAAATGTTTAACAGATATGCTTCGGAACTAGACCAATTACTATGACTAGACTTCCCTCAAGGCAATCCTACGATTATACAAAGAATAAAAATTCTAGGCACAAAGTGATATACAACACTACAAGAACTTTAGAGCTTACTACGGAATCGTGCTTTTTATTTACAACGCAAATGCTTATTTGACCGTGCAGTGAGTGAGGTCCACAAAAGACTTATACAATGGTATCCATGTAACGAGCGTTAGGTTAGCGGATCCCAGACTCTAAAAGCCTTAGGTCACTAGGCACAAAGTCCCCTAAGAACTTAATAACTCGAATACCAAAGAGCCCACTCTTGATCAATTACGCAAATTTTTTTTTTTTTTTAACTCTGAGCAAGTGCGTTTCGCTCCATCTTGCTCAACCCTAGACTACTCGCATAACATGCGAGCCGGCTACTAGCCATTTGACGCCTAGCCACAACTAGCAACAAATTCCATTTTTACTCCATTTTTTTTCTTTTTCATGCCTTTACCACTAAGAACCTATTATCAAATTCTAAGCATAATAAATAGATTATCCTCGAAAATAATCAGATCATAACAACAATCTAGTCCTTCAGCATTCTCTAAGACTTAGTGACAATACAAGTGCTTCTAGCATGCATATCAACCTACACAACTTAATATCACTTTAATGCTATCACTACACTCGCATCAATATCACAATTCAGTCGATAAATCATTGCAAAAGGGATCATGGTATATGCATGAGCTATATGATATGACAACAAATAAAGCTATATAAAAAAAAACTATATGGCAAAAATTATGCAACTATATGAACTAACTATCATGAATATGCAACTATATGACACACACAATATATTCCTTAACTACCACCCCCAAACTTAAAATCTTCACTGTCCCCAGTGAAGGTAGTAGAAAGGAACACAGGGTATACCTACTCGGAGTCATCATCATCATCACCCTCAGTGGGTGGAGTATCAGGCGGCGGGTATGCAGAGTCCTCACCAAAAACTGGCCACTGGATATCAGCTCCAAGGCCTCGAAAAGCAGTCCCTAACGCAAGGGTGAGCTCCTGAGCAAACCTGCTCTGCGTCTCATACATGGCATCCATCTGCCGTGAAAGCCTCCTATACTGGGCATCACCCATCCCAGCACCCTCCTGAGCTCTCGAAGAACTAGCCTCACCACGCCCTGACCTGGCCATAGTAGCACCTCATGCTGGACGCCCTCCTGGAAGACGGTAACCCAGCCCATGCTCCTCAGGCTCACCACCGGTCCACTCCTGCATCCCATTCAGAGTGCCAGAATCTATAGGAGCTGCTGGCAACTGCAACTGCTCATGAGCCGGCCAGTTCACTCCTACAGCACGGCATAGCTTTGTAACCGCGGATGCATAAGGGATGTTCATATGCTTTGCTCCCCTCAAAAACTTCAGAATTCCTTGGTAGATAAACTCACCAAGGTCCACATAGTATTCCTCATTCAGAATTCCCCACAACAACTGTGCTCTCTCAACTGTGACCTCGTGTGCATGTGAAGAAGGCAAAATATTAGCACATATAAATGCGTTCCATGCACGGGCATACCTGTTCATGGCGATCGCCGGAAAGTGACGATACTCATTATTGGCTGGACTGCGGTTCCAAACTGTGCCCGGTCGACAGAGAGTCGCACAAATCAAATCCAAGTCAAAATCCTCAGCAGTCTTTTCATTCCAGTTCTCCTCCTCGGGCTTCCGCTCTCGCTGTCCAATCACTCGGCGAATCACCGCAGGATGATAATCAACCGTCAGCCCCCGAACTACAGAAAACCCATTCTTTTCAGCCTTCGCGTTCGCGTAGAACTCGCGAACAACACTCATCGGTACTGCTTCGGGTGACTCACAAAAAGCTATCCACCCCTTCTCTGCAATCATGGGCAACAACTCACCATCCCTCCCTGATGGTAAAAACCCCCTCTCCTTCAGAATCGGCTTCCCCAACAGTGTAATAACCCCAAAATTTTCAACTTTTTGTAACCCTTGTGAATAGTGTTTTAGCTGAATGAGAAAACTTTTCACGCCACACTATGTAGGGGTTCTGTTATGGATATTCTGGGATATTATTAGTACTCTATGAAGTATATAAGTGTATGTAAAGATAGTCAGAATCCAATTTCGAACACTTTGGTTTTTCCCGGAAATCCACAAGATACGGAGAGAATTGAGTATAAGGTAACAGGATAAAAAGGATTTAAATTAAAGGATTATAATGGAGGATCATAAAAAGGAATATAATGTATTGAGAAAGGTTAAGGGAACCTAAGTAATAAGATCCCGGGTATGATCCTTCAAACGATAAACGAAAACGAAAGTTAAGCGAACCGTATAACAGATCAGCGGTCATTAGGCAAACGATTAGGAAGTTAATCAAAGGGATTAGTGGGAATGATGTCATCCAACCAATAGAAAGAGGACAAGGAAGGGAGGATGACATCATAAGGATGACACAAGCATGACATGGGAAGGAAGGAGGTGTGGTGGCTTTGTAACCACACAAATTCAAGGGCAAGAAGGTAATTGACTAAATCAAACACAAAAGCAAAGCAACCAAGCCAAGTAAAATCATTTTCATCAAAAATCAAAAAGCAACCAAGGCTTGTTCTTGAAGAGCTCTCGGCTTTTTAGCATTTTAAAGGCAAAGAATTTCAAAACTCAAGATCCAAGCCTCCTAAATTGGTAAGATAATTCCCTAATCATCTTCATGCTTAGTTAGGACTATATCATGAGTTTAAGCCATTAATTCCTTCTCAATCTTCTTCATTTAATCAAAGAAGAAGACTATGAATAGTGTTTTCAAGTTTTTAACTTGAAGTTTTTCTTGTTTTTCTTGAAGATCCAAGCTTTCCTAAGACTTCTCAAAGCTTCTTAAGGCTTCCTAGCTCCTCCCACCACTTCAAGGAAGGTATACCATCTCCAAACCCTAGGTTCCTATATATTATAAGATGATTTTGATTAGTAGGATGATATTGTAGCTTGTTGTTGTGATTAGAGTTTGGGATTTGAAATGGTAGTGAAATGGAATGGTAAATGTTGAGGTTTTGATGAAAAGAACTTAAGTATGGTTAAATTAAGCTTAGGCATAAGTATAAATGATTAAATTGAATTGGTTGGGGTTGTTATGATGTGATAAGGATGGATGTTGGTTGTATGTTGGATTTGAGGTTGAATTGGGAGGGTTTTGAATGGTTTAAAATATTGGAAATCGCGTAAACATAGCCGTCGTAACGTCCGATTTTCTTTGGACTGTTTTTGTGCATAGCATTAGGACCCGAGAACCCCCTGCTAGATTATGAACACTGCCATGTTTAGATAGCTCATGTTACGAGCTTCGTTTTGATATGTAGTTCGTTCGATTCCGATGCACGGTTTAGGAGAAACGACCGTTTCAAGTAACGGCGTTTCGCGAACGAAACTTTTTCCCCCGCCTTACTTTGAAACATAGGTTAAAGACCAAAAAGGGTTAATTAATGTATGAAACATTTATGGTAAGTGTGTTAGGCAGTTGGTAAGACACTCGCGAAGGAATCGCTTTAAAACTCGTAAAGGTTAAATTATTAAAAATGGTGGAGCCGAGGGTACCCGAGTGACTTAAGCAAATCAGTGAGCGCAAAACAAGCGTTAAAGTCTAAGTTAGTTAAAGTATAGATTTACAAGTGATTTTGGTTTAATTCCAACTTACTTGTTGTTTATAGGTTACCAGACTCGTCCCGAGCCTTTTATCACCCCGAGTCGCTCAGGCAAGTTTTCTACCCGTTATAACTGTTGTTGTGATGAATATATGTATTTGCATTATCTTGTGATAGATGCATGTTGGTTAATTAGCAAATGTTGCAATATATTGAAGCATGCTACTATGGTATATATATATGCATGCCTGTTTCGTATTCTTTCCATATATATCTGTTGATTCAGTTGATAATACCTATGCTAGAGGATAGTGGTAATTTGCATACACCCTTAGTATAGGGACCCAAAGGTGGAAATATTTTCTAAAACCGGGAGTCGAGGATCCCGAGTAGATTTTGTATATATGGATATATATATATATATATACTTATATATATATATGGTCATAGTTTTCAAAACTATTAATCGAATAAGGTTTATTCGATTACTTTAACTTTATTTTATTATTGAATATTATTTCGAATATTATTCGAAGGCGTATGACTCCTTTATATTAAATGAATATTATTTTGAATATTCATTCGAGGACTTATGACTCCTTTTATTTATTTATCTGAATATTATTTGAATATTCATTCGAGGGCTTATGACTCTTTTATTTATTTATCTGAATATTATTTGAATATTCATTCGAGGGCTTATGACTCTTTTATATTATTTATTGAATATTATTTGAATATTCATTCGAGGGCTTATGACTCAGTTTATATTATTTAATGAATATTATTTGAATATTCATTTGAGGATCTATGACTCCGATTATTTGCTGAGGTATATTCTTTATTTTATTAAAGAATAAGGTGTCAATAATCAAACTTATTTTCGATTATTCAATAAAGATAGTACTTTCATATAAGTATATCTTTGGTTGTTTAATACTCGTTTCAAGTATAAGTTTTAATACTTCTACTTCAATTATTTTTATAAAGATTATTCTTTATGGGAATATTATTTAAATAATAATATTCAAACATTTTCTAAATATTCTGGGGACTGATTTACTTCATTAAATCAGCTTTACTCCAAACACTCTTTAAAGTGTTTTCGAGTCTTCAAAATGATTTTTAAAAGTTAGAGCGGATCCCAAAACTCATTTTTATATTTAAGATCTTCCTTTTTAAGGGGATTTAAATACTCGCTCAAAACCTGAGGGATCCGGCTCTGTGGTGTATTTTATATTCGCAACACGGTTGCAGTTTTGGTAAATGAATTGATTACTTACCCAACGTTCGGGAAGTAAGTCCATCTATTGAGTCGGCATAAGAAACATGGGCTCAGTGGGCGTCCATGATAGTGTAAGTGGCTCAGTGGGAGTCCATCAAATGCATAAGTGGCTGAGTGGCAGTCCAGCATAAGGTCCTATTATGACCAGGGTGATGACCATTGGGGAATTCGTCCATCTACTAGTAGAAAAGGTTACTTTTGGGTATCTTTGCCTGATCAGCAAGATATCTGGTTTATGCAAAAATTCTTTTTCTTTCCAAATTTATTGGATATTGTAACTCTGTTCATACTTTACATGACAGAGGTTTTCAGGAAATTGTATAAAGAAGATGTATATGTGGATATATATATATATATATCAGAACTTAATGAAGTATATCATGACTTCATTTCCTTTAATAAAATTTCAAAGATTTAATCTATTCAAATCTTGTCTTGTAGTCTCATCTATCTGATGAACTGTTGAAAGCTCATTATACTTTGAACAGTGGTAGTTCAAGCAGCTTTTTAAATGATATAAGTATAGTGAAGTATTTGGTAACTTCATCCCTTGTTTTTACTTATATCTAGTAAGTAATTATCTTACACTTGGTAAAAGATTTTAGTAAGTATCCATTTAGATACTTATATTATTGTTATCACTATATATTATCTTGCGAGCTGTAAGGCTCACTCTTGCTTTATTTCTTCATCACACAACAACAGTTAGGAAAGATGGCCAGACTCCAGCAGACCCAGCGCAAGCGCGTGGGAAGCGTCTCGCGTCTTCCCGATGATGTTATAGCTGCTATAGCTGCAGAGGTAGATCTATTGGTAGATCAGGCATTCTATTTTGAGAATCAAATTATGTATAATTATAACTTGTGGCAGATAATGGCAATTAACTGTAAATTTATCAAGTAATCATTTTGGGTTGTAATAACTTTAAATTGTGGATTCAAAGACTTGTGATTATTTTGGATATTCATCTCTGAGACTATAACGTGTGGTGTGTGTGTTTATTGTGGGGTCACAGTACAGGGTAGTTGAGTAATTATTAAGATTGGGTGTTGTTAAGGGAAATGGAACTCGTGACAACCCGGATCCCCGACCCCGGATTTGGGGGTGTTACAGAAGTGGTATCAGAGCTAAGCGTTATAAACCTCAGAGGAGTCAGAGACAGAGGTTAGTGCTATTCCAGATGAGGAGGACCCGGATGAGGTCCCAGGAGCTGAGGAGCGTGTTGGACCTATGGTAGTGTATGCTGGTACCCCATTACCCACACTTCCGGTGGTCAGAGCCCCTACCCCTCCACCACTATCTTGGATTCCTGATGATGACAGCTCAGAGACCCATACTTCCGAGCCTAGGCAGACCGAGGAGGCACCCTCAGCGGCTCCGGATTCACCACCTCTTGACCCTGCCCACAGGCAGTCTTCGTTAGCACATGGATATGTTCAGGATGTTCTGAGGACCCGAGTGGTTGTTGCTGAGGGCCGACTAGATGAGGCCAGGAGGGAGTTGGATGCAGAGAGGGCGGGTAGGCGTACCCGAGCTTATGAGACTAGGGCTTCTATACCCCGATCCTTGAGGAGGGAGCTTACGGGGATAGAGCTCACGTCCCGAGCGAGACTCAGATCTCTCCAGGGGGACATGCATGGTAGGATCTCCAGGCGGCAGGCCGACTATATCTTCCGTCGTGCGATGGAAAGGGTTTGGGAGCTGACCCGCTCCGGTGTGTGATTCAGGATTGATGACGAAATAGTTTAGTTGTCTAGTTAGCCGAGGCCTTACTAAGAGCCAATTTTCCGGGATAGTTGACTTGTATATAGCATCCCTTTTCCTGACTAGACAGATAGACTCTTGTGTATCACTTTTGGGACAGATGACTGTAGCACTGTTGTACTTTTGACCAGATCAAACTATGTATTTCTCGCATTATGTATATATTTGTTTCCTTTCGGTTCAGTTCCATAGTGACGGGATCACTGTTTTTATTATTATTATTACTGCACTTCGTATTAGAACTTTCTTAAAATAATAGAATTGCGATATACGTTCTCCCCATTATAAGAGCTGTGCAAGGCACAATGTTGTATATGATTGTGACCTAACATTGAATTTTCCCAATAATTGTTTTTATTATTATCAGAATCATGCCGCCAAGAAAGATTGGAACTAGGGCGAACCCTGGATCTGAGGACCAGGGAAGCCATAATCAGGACAATAGAAACCAAGAACACAGTGAAGAGGAAGATGAGGATTATGTGGAACAGGATGACTCCCTGTATGAAGAGGAGGAGGAAACATATGATGTTGAGGGATTTGAGATAGAGGCTGAAGAAGGAGAAACCGAGGTTGAGCAACCAGTACCAAACCCAGGAAGGGATCCCATGAGCCAGTTCATGCAACTCCTAAGGCAGAATTTGGAACGTCAACCCAACCCACCCCCTCAAGGAAATAACAATACTGTGGCAAACTCTTTCAGGGCTTTTAAGTCCCTTAAGCCCCCTGAGTTCCACGGATCAGCCGACCCAGTTGAGGCAAGGGCATGGTTAAAGGAAATGGAGAAATCTTTTGAGATTTTGAGTACCGATGAGGCACAGAAGACTGTATTTGCTACCTACCTTCTGAAAGGAGAAGCTAACTACTGGTGGGAGGCCAAGAAAAACATGGAGACAGATGCTATTATAACCTGGGAGAGATTTAGTCAGTTGTTTCTGGGAAAGTATTTCCTGAGGTTTATGGAAAACCAGATGGAGCTCAAGTTCTTGGAGCTAAAGCAGAATAACTTGTCTGTAGCAGAGTACGAGGCGAAATTTACTGAGTTATCAAGGTTTGTGCCGGAGTTTGTGAGCACCGAGGAAAAGAAAGCTAGGAGGTTTCAGCAGGGACTGAAACCGTGGATTCAGAATAGGGTGGCAATCCTTGAGCTTACAGACTATGCCACTCTGGTGCAAAAGGCAACGATTGTAGAAGTCGGAAGTGAACAGATGCAGAAGGAAAGAGAGAAGAAAGGAATAAAGAGGAAAAGTATGAGCACGGGTGGAGGTTCCGCAGGAAGGAGCTTCCCAACTAGATTTAATCGAGGAGCAGTGTCCCTACCAGGAAGGAACACTGGGTTTAAGCGGCCAATGAGTGTGAGTGTGAGCCAGGGCGGCCAGAAGTCAAGAATGTCCTATTCCAACCAGTCTCGACCCCCATTGCCAGCCTGTAACATATGTGGAAGGAATCACACTGGGGAGTGTAAAGGAAAGCCAGTAACCTGCTTTAAGTGCGGTCGGGAAGGCCACTATTCAACTAAGTGCCCATCATCAATCCCTGCCATCATTCCAACCACCACTTGTCATCAGTGTGGACGCCCGGGTCATTGGAAGAGGGAATGCCCAATGAACAAACCAGCAGCTTCGGGAGCAAGCAGGGCTGCTTCTAATAAGCCACCTACTGCGAGGACTTTCAACATGACAGTCCAGGATGCTATGAAAGATACAGATGTGATAGCAGGTACCCTTTCTCTAAATTCAGTCAGTGCAAATGTTTTATTTGATTCGGGAGCAACTAAATCTTTTATATCAAAGGACCTTGCGCGTAAGTTAAGACTTAAGGCTGAACCCTTGATAGAACCCTTGCAAGTAGAAATAGCCAATCAGGAAATTATTCCTGTTAACCAGATTCACCCCGCCTGTGAGATAGGCATAGGGGAGCAATCCTTTAGTGTTGATCTGATTCCTTTTAAATTAGGGGAGTTTGATGTAATTTTGGGAATGGACTGGCTATCTAGCAACGATGCTCAGATAGACTGTAAAGGGAAGAAAGTTAAGTTAAATGTCCCAGGGAAGAAAGAAGTTATATTTAGAGGAAAGAGGCAGACGCAGAAATTTTTGACTATGGCCCAGGCCAAAAGGATGCTACGAAAAGGAAGTGAGGCTTACCTATTCTATGTGGTGGACACGCAGAAGGAGGTGCCCAACTTACAAGATATTCCAGTAGTCAACGAATTTGAAGATGTATTCCCACAAGACCTTCCGGGATTACCACCCGATAGAGTGATTGAATTTGCTATTGAGTTGGCCCCAGGGACGGCGCCAGTTTCAAAAGCACCTTACCGGTTAGCCCCGTTAGAAATGAAGGAATTAGCTATCCAATTGCAGGAACTCTTGGATAAGGGTATGATAAGACCCAGTGTGTCTCCATGGGGAGCACCAGTTTTATTTGTTAAGAAGAAAGATGGGAGCATGAGGCTGTGCATAGACTATCGAGAGTTCAACAAGCTAACCATAAAGAACAGGTACCCATTACCTAGAATAGACGATCTGTTCGACCAGCTAAAGGATGCTGTTTATTTTTCCAAGATCGACCTGAGAACTGGATATCACCAACTAAAGATTAAACCCGAAGATATTTCCAAGACAGCGTTCCGTACCAGGTATGGGCATTATGAGTTCTTGGTAATGTCCTTTGGATTAACCAACGCCCCAGCGGCTTTCATGGATTTAATGAATAGAGTATTTAAGAAGTACTTGGACAAATGTGTGATAGTTTTTATTGATGATATTTTGATCTACTCAAGGACTGAGACAGAACATGCAGAGCATTTGAGGATAACTCTAGGAATACTCAGAGAGGAGCAGTTATATGCCAAATTCTCGAAGTGTGAATTCTGGCGGAATGAAGTACAGTTTTTAGGACATGTGATCAATAAAGAAGGAGTATTGGTCGACCCCTCCAAGATAGAGGCGGTCTCAAATTGGGAAAGGCCAACCACACCCACAGAGGTAAGGAGTTTCATAGGATTGGCCGGCTACTATCGTAGATTTGTTCAGGACTTTGCGAAGATCGCAGCCCCTTTGACACGACTTACTCGTAAGACAGAGAAGTTTGAATGGACGGAGAAATGCGAGAACAGTTTTCAGGAATTAAAGAAAAGGTTGATAACGGCTCCGGTATTGACATTGCCGGATGGAAAAGGAGATTTTGTGATATATAGTGACGCGTCGCACAAAGGATTAGGATGTGTGCTTATGCAGCACAGTAAAGTTATTGCAGATGCGTCGAGACAACTGAAGGAATACGAGGTTAGATATCCTACTCATGACCTTGAGCTCGCGGCAATAGTATTTGCTTTAAAAATTTGGAGGCACTACTTGTATGGGGAGAAGTGCGAGATTTTCACAGACCATAAGAGCCTCAAGTACATATTTACGCAGAAAGAGCTCAACATGCACCAGAGGAGATGGTTAGAACTAATCAAGGACTATGATTGTGAGATTCTCTATCATCCAGGGAAAGCCAATGTGGTGGCTGATGCCCTTAGTAGAAAGGAAAGACTCAGAATGATAACGACTTCGGAAGAGTTGATAAGGGATTTTGAGAGAATGGAAATAGAAGTAAAGGTAACCGGAACCGGAACTGAAAAGCTTTTTGAGATCTCAATGCAGCCAGAGTTATTGGAAAAGATCAGATTATGCCAGGAGAAAATAATGAATGAAGGAAGAGAGTCAATGACTGGAGAGGAGATCCATACTGAGAAAGATGATAAAGGGATAATGAGGTACTCCTACCGAATTTGGGTTCCGAATGTTCAAGAACTTAAAGATGAGATTTTGGATGAAAGCCATAGTTCAAGGTATTCCATTCACCCGAGAAGTACAAAGATGTATAGGGATTTGAAGGAATATTACTGGTGGCCCAACATGAAGAGGGACGTAGCAGAATGGGTAAACAAGTGTTTGACTTGCCAAAGAGTAAAGGCAGAGCACCAGAGACCCAGTGGACTTTTGCGACCCCTGGAGATTCCCGAATGGAAATGGGAACAGATAGCGATGGATTTTGTTGTAGGCTTGCCAAGGACGAAAGCCAATCACGACGCCATTTGGGTAATTATAGACCGACTGACAAAGTCAGCTCATTTCATTCCTATCAATGAGAGATACACAGCCGATAGACTGGTGGACATTTACCTTAAGGAAATAGTGACGCGACATGGAGTCCCAGCGTCCATTGTCTCAGACCGAGACCCCAGGTTCAACTCCAGATTTTGGAGGAGCTTTCAGGAGTGTGCGGGGACCAAGTTAAATATGAGTACCGCGTACCATCCCCAGACGGATGGACAGAGTGAAAGGACCATCCAGACACTAGAGGATATGTTGAGAGTCTGTACAATAGACCTTAAAGGAAGTTGGGATGATCACTTGCCGTTGATCGAGTTTTCTTATAATAATAGCTTTCATGCTAGCATCGGAATGCCGCCTTATGAGGCCCTGTACGGAAGAAGGTGTCGATCTCCCTTATACTGGGATGAAGTAGGAGAGCGGAAGATGCTCGGACCCGAAGTGGTCCAAAGGACCAAAGATATAGTGGATCTTATCAGAGGGCGACTTGTAGCAGCCCAAGACAGACAGAAGAAATATGCAGACCTAGCCCGAAAGGACAAGGAATATGAAGTAGGGGACTTAGTACTGTTGAAAGTATCCCCTTGGAAGGGATTAATGAGGTTCGGAAAGAAAGGAAAACTAAGCCCAAGATACATTGGACCTTTTGAGATATTAAGACGGATTGGAAAGTTAGCTTACGAGCTAGCCCTACCCCCTAATTTGCAACAAGTTCATAATGTGTTCCATGTGTCAATGCTAAGGAGGTATCATCGGGATGCCAGGCACATAGTGGAGTACGAGCAGGTGGATATGCAGCCAGATCTAACTTACGTGGAGAAGCCAGTAAGGATTATGGATAAGAAGGAGCAGGTGCTTCGGAACAAAGTGATCAAGCTAGTCAGAGTACTATGGCAGAATCATAACGTGGAAGAATCAACTTGGGAACTAGAGAGCACAATGCTAGAAAAGTACCCCCATTTGTTTTCTGTTTGATTCCGGGACGGAATCCTTTTAAGGAGGGGAGACTGTAATAACCCCAAAATTTTCAACTTTTTGTAACCCTTGTGAATAGTGTTTTAGCTGAATGAGAAAACTTTTCACGCCACACTATGTAGGGGTTCTGTTATGGATATTCTGGGATATTATTAGTACTCTATGAAGTATATAAGTGTATGTAAAGATCGTCAGAATCCAATTCCGAACACTTTGGTTTTTCCCGGAAATCCACAAGATACGGAGAGAATTGAGTATAAGGTAACAGGATAAAAAGGATTTAAATTAAAGGATTATAATAGAGGATCATAAAAAGGAATATAATGTATTGAGAAAGGTTAAGGGAACCTAAGTAATAAGATCCCGGGTATGATCCTTCAAACGATAAACGAAATCGAAAGTTAAGCGAACCGTATAACAGATCAGCGGTCATTAGGCAAACGATTAGGAAGTTAATCAAAGGGATTAGTGGGAATGATGTCATCCAACCAATAGAAAGAGGACAAGGAAGGGAGGATGACATCATAAGGATGACACAAGCATGATATGGGAACCAAGCCAAGTAAAATCATTTTCATCAAAAATCAAAAAGCAACCAAGGCTTGTTCTTGAAGAGCTCTCGGCTTTTTAGCATTTTAAAGGCAAAGAATTTTAAAACTCAAGATCCAAGCCTCCTAAATTGGTAAGATAATTCCCTAATCATCTTCATGCTTAGTTAGGACTATATCATGAGTTTAAGCCATTAATTCCTTCTCAATCTTCTTCATTTAATCAAAGAAGAAGACTATGAATAGTGTTTTCAAGTTTTTAACTTGAAGTTTTTTTTGTTTTTCTTGAAGATCCAAGCTTTCCTAAGACTTCTCAAAGCTTCTTAAGGCTTCCTAGCTCCTCCCACCACTTCAAGGAAGGTATACCATCTCCAAACCCTAGGTTCCTATATATTATAAGATGATTTTGATTAGTAGGATGATATTGTAGCTTGTTGTTGTGATTAGAGTTTGGGATTTGAAATGGTAGTGAAATGGAATGGTAAATGTTGAGGTTTTGATGAAAAGAACTTAAGTATGGTTAAATTAAGCTTAGGCATAAGTATAAATGATTAAATTGAATTGGTTGGGGTTGTTATGATGTGATAAGGATGGATGTTGGTTGTATGTTGGATTTGAGGTTGAATTGGGAGGGTTTTGAATGGTTTAAAATATTGGAAATCGCATAAACATAGCCGTCGTAACGTCCGATTTTCTTTGGACTGTTTTTGTGCATAGCATTAGGACCCGAGAACCCCCTGCTAGATTATGACCACTGCCATGTTTAGATAGCTCATGTTACGAGCTTCGTTTTGATATGTAGTTCGTTCGATTCCGATGCACGGTTTAGGAGAAACGACCGTTTCAAGTAACGGCGTTTCGCGAACGAAACTTTTTCCCTTGCCTTACTTTGAAACATAGGTTAAAGACCAAAAAGGGTTAATTAATGTATGAAACATTTATGGTAAGTGTGTTAGGCAGTTGGTAAGACACTCGCGAAGGAATCGCTTTAAAACTCGTAAAGGTTAAATTATTAAAAATGGTGGAGCCGAGGGTACCCGAGTGACTTAAGCAAATCAGTGAGCGCAAAACAAGCGTTAGAGTCTAAGTTAGTTAAAGTATAGATTTACAAGTGATTTTGGTTTAATTCCAACTTACTTGTTGTTTATAGGTTACCAGACTCGTCCCGAGCCTTTTATCACCCCGAGTCGCTCAGACAAGTTTTCTACCCGTTATAACTGTTGTTGTGATGAATATATGTATTTGCATTATCTTGTGATAGATGCATGTTGGTTAATTAGCAATTGTTGCAATATATTGAAGCATGCTACTATGGTATATATATATGCATGCATGTTTCGTATTCTTTCCATATATATCTGTTGATTCAGTTGATAATACCTATGCTAGAGGATAGTGGTAATTTGCATACACCCTTAGTATAGGGACCCAAAGGTGGAAATATTTTCTAAAACCGGGAGTCGAGGATCCCGAGTAGATTTTGTATATATGGATATATATATATATATATACTTATATATATATATGGTCATAGTTTTCAAAACTATTAATCGAATAAGGTTTATTCGATTACTTTAACTTTATTTTATTATTGAATATTATTTCGAATATTATTCGAAGGCGTATGACTCCTTTATATTAAATGAATATTATTTTGAATATTCATTCGAGGACTTATGACTCCTTTTATTTATTTATCTGAATATTATTTGAATATTCATTCGAGGGCTTATGACTCTTTTATTTATTTATCTGAATATTATTTGAATATTCATTCGAGGGCTTATGACTCTTTTATATTATTTATTGAATATTATTTGAATATTCATTCGAGGGCTTATGACTCAGTTTATATTATTTAATGAATATTATTTGAATATTCATTTGAGGATCTATGACTCCGATTATTTGCTGAGGTATATTCTTTATTTTATTAAAGAATAAGGTGTCAATAATCAAACTTATTTTCGATTATTCAATAAAGATAGTACTTTCATATAAGTATATCTTTGGTTGTTTAATACTCGTTTCAAGTATAAGTTTTAATACTTCTACTTCAATTATTTTTATAAAGATTATTCTTTATGGGAATATTATTTAAATAATAATATTCAGACATTTTCTAAATATTCTGGGGACTGATTTACTTCATTAAATCAGCTTTACTCCAAACATTCTTTAAAGTGTTTTCGAGTCTTCAAAATGATTTTTAAAAGTTAGAGCGGATCCCAAAACTCATTTTTATATTTAAGATCTTCCTTTTTAAGGGGATTTAAATACTCGCTCAAAACCTGAGGGATCCGGCTCTGTGGTGTATTTTATATTCGCAACACGGTTGCAGTTTTGGTAAATGAATTGATTACTTACCCAACGTTCGGGAAGTAAGTCCATCTATTGAGTCGGCATAAGAAACATGGGCTCAGTGGGCATCCATGATAGTGTAAGTGGCTCAGTGGGAGTCCATCAAATGCATAAGTGGCTGAGTGGCAGTCCAGCATAAGGTCCTATTACGACCAGGGTGATGACCAGTGGGGAATTCGTCCATCTACTAGTAGAAAAGGTTACTTATGGGTATCTTTGCCTGATCAGCATGATATCTGGTTTATGCCAAAATTCTTTTCCTTTCCAAATTTATTGGATATTGTAACTCTGTTCATACTTTACATGACAGAGGTTTTCAGGAAATTGTATAAAGAAGATGTATATGTGGATATATATATATATATCAGAACTTAATGAAGTATATCATGACTTCATTTCCTTTAATAAAATTTCAAAGATTTAATCTATTCAAATCTTGTCTTGTAGTCTCATCTATCTGATGAACTGTTGAAAGCTCATTATACTTTGAACAGTGGTAGTTCAAGCAGCTTTTTAAATGATATAAGTATAGTGAAGTATTTGGTAACTTCATCCCTTGTTTTTACTTATATCTAGTAAGTAATTATCTTACACTTGGTAAAAGATTTTAGTAAGTATCCATTTAGATACTTATATTATTGTTATCACTATATATTATCTTGCGAGCTGTAAGGCTCACTCTTGCTTTATTTCTTCATCACACAACAACAGTTAGGAAAGATGGCCAGACTCAAGCAGACCCAGCGCAAGCGCGTGGGAAGCGTCCCGCGTCTTCCCGATGATATTGTAGCTGCTATAGCTGCAGAGGTAGATCTATTGGTAGATCAGGCATTCTATTTTGAGAATCAAATTATGTATAATTATAACTTGTGGAAGATAATGGCAATTAACTGTAAATTTATCAAGTAATCATTTTGGGTTGTAATAACTTTAAATTGTGGATTCAAAGACTTGTGATTATTTTGGATATTCATCTCTGAGACTATAACGTGTGGTGTGTGTGTTTATTGTGGGGTCACAGTACAGGGTAGTTGAGTAATTATTAAGATTGGGTGTTGTTAAGGGAAATGGAACTCGTGACAATCCGGATCCCCGACCCCGGATTTGGGGGTGTTACAAAAGCCTAGTGTACTCCTCCTCCGCGGCTCTGTCAGTTAACCGAGGCCTCGCAGCAGTACCCCTTGATGAATCAGCAGTAGGAACTGTGCTGCTGCTGTCAATAGTGCGTGCTCTCTTGGGTGCCATTGATTTGTGAATAAAAGTGTGTAAGAATTGATTTTTGATTTTTATGAGAGGGTTTAAGTGTAGGAAGTTGTGGGAGATATGTAGGATAGGTGTATGTATATATAGGGTGTGGAGAAGGTTAAATTAGATTAGGAGTGGGGTTGAGGGATAAAATCATGGGGTAATGGGAAAAGAATTCGTGGGTTTATGGGCTGTAATGGGTTTTTGTGTTTTTGTTTTTTTTTTCTGAACTGTAAAAAAAATTCTGGAACTCGACCCCTGCGCGGCCGCTCAGCATTTCTGCGCGGGCGCGCAGCAAGCTGCGCGGCCGCTCAGCATAGCTGCGCGGGCGCGCAGAGGGTCTCTGGAAAAAAATTTTTTCAGCCCCTGTTTTCTGATTTTTTTGTGTTTTTGGATAGGTTATTAACTTCTAAGGGTTCCTGTAACAACAATTCATGGGTTGCCTCCCACGAAGCGCTTCTTTTCCGTCATTAGCTTGACGTTCCGTTCCTTTCTCACGTAGTCAACAAAATGACACTAACCACCTCTCGGTTTGCCATGTCCCCATAGTAGTGCTTCAACCGCTGACCGTTAACCTTGAATGCTTGGTCCGAATCATTCTCAAAAATTTCCACCGCTCCATGTGGAAACACAGTTTTGACAATAAAAGGTCAAGACCACCTTGATTTCAACTTCCCAGGAAAAAGTCGGAGCCGAGAGTTGAATAACAGAACTTGTTGCCCTGGCACAAACAACTTAGGATGTAGCTTCCTATCGTGCCACCTTTTCACCTTTTCCTTATACATTTTGTTATTCTCGTACGCTTGAAGTCGAAATTCATCAAGTTCATTAAGCTGAAGCATTCTTTTCTTACCAGCTGCATCTAAATCCAGGTTCAATTTCTTCAATGCCCAGTAGGCCTTATGCTCAAGCTCCGCCGGTAGATGACATCCCTTACCGTACACCAACTGAAACGGTGACATCCCAAGTGGAGTTTTGTATGCTGTTCTGTAAGCCCAAACAGCTTCATCGAGCTTTAAAGACCAATCCTTCCTTGATGGACAAACAACCTTCTCTAGAATGCGCTTTATCTCTCTGTTAGACACTTCCGCTTGACCATTTATTTGCGGATGATAGGCAGTAGCTACTCGATGATTCACATTATAACGCTGCATCATAGAAGTGAACTTACGGTTGCAAAAATGCGATCCTTCATCACTTATGATTACCCGAGGTGTTCCAAACCTTGTGAAAATTTGCTTATGAAGAAAATTTAGCACTGCCTTTGCATCATTTGTTGGTAAAACTTTAACTTCAACCCATTTGGAGACATAATCGACTGCCAGTAAAATGTACTGATTATTGCAAGACGAGATAAAAGGCCCCATGAAATCGATTCCCCATACATCAAAGACCTCGACTTCAAGCATCACATTTAATGGCATCTCATCCTTCCTTGACAAATTTCCCACTCTTTGGCAACGATCACACCTTAAAACAAACTGATGAGCATCCTTGAACAAGGTGGGCCAGAAAAAACCTGCTTGCAGAATACGAGCTGCCATTTTCTCACCTCCATAGTGTCCACCATAAACCGTGGCATGGCAGTCTCGTAATATCCCCTCCGTCTCACAGAACGGGATACATCTCCTGATGATCTGGTCAGCTCCCTGTCTAAACAAATATGGTTCATCCCACATATACCACTTCACCTCATGCAGAAACTTCTTCTTTTGCGCGGATGTCAAATTGGGAGGCATTATATTGCTGACAAGATAGTTTACAATATCTGCAAACCATGGTTCTTCCTCCTGAATTGCAAACAACTGCTCATCCGGAAAAGATTCATTGATTAACGTCCTATCTTGTGAAGTAGAATCGGGATTCTCCAACCTAGAGAGATGGTCAGCTACTTGATTCTCGGTACCTTTTCTATCTTTGATCTCTAACTCAAATTCCTGAAGTAAAAGCACCCAACGAATGAGTCTCGGCTTCGAATCCTTCTTAGAAACCAGATAGCGAATAGCTGCATGATCAGTGAATACTGTCACTTTCGTACCAAGCAGATAAGATCGAAATTTCTCAAAGCCAAAGACTATAGCCAAAAGCTCCTTCTCAGTAGTGGTGTAGTTCAATTGGGCCCCATTTGAAGTCTTACTCGCATAGTAGACCACATGGAAGAGATTTTTCTTGCGCTGTCCCAGAACTGCACCTACCGCATAGTCACTAGCATCACACATCATCTCAAACGGTTCTGTCCAATCTGGTGCTGTAATAACTGGTGCCATGATCAAACTCTCCTTGAGAGTCTCGAATGCTGCCAAACATTCATCATCAAATTTGAAAGGCACATCTTTCTCAAGTAAATTGCACAACGGCTTAGATATCTTTGAAAAGTCCTTGATGAATCGCCGATAAAAACCCGCATGACTGAGAAAACTACGGATTCCTTTCACTGAATTAGGTGGGGGAAGATTTTCAATGACTCCCACCTTGGCCTTGTCCACCTCCAAACCTTTGCCAGAGACCTTATGCCCAAGGATAATGCCTTCACGCACCATAAAATGACATTTCTCCCAATTAAGCACCAAATTAGTTTCCACGCATTTTTTGAGTACGGCGCGCAGATTCTTCAAGCATTCATCATATGAGTGTCCAAAGACGGAGAAGTCATCCATGAACACTTCGACGTTATTTCCTATCATGTCAGAGAATATAGCCATCATACATCTCTGAAAGGTGGCCGGGGCGCCACATAACCCAAACGAAACTCTACGAAAAGCAAATGTGCCAAATGGACAAGTGAAGGTAGTCTTTTCCTGATCCTCTGGTGCAATACAAATCTGATTATACCCGGAATACCCATCCAGAAGACAAAAATACTCATGTCCCGCCAATCTGTCCAGCATTTGATCAATGAATGGGAGAGGGAAGTGATCCTTTCTTGTGGCTTTGTTCAATTTTCTATAATCCATGCATACTCTCCATCCTGTAACTGTTCGAGTAGGGATGAGCTCATTCTTTTCATTTGCGACCACAGTGATACCTCCCTTCTTAGGAACACATTGTACAGGGCTCACCCACGAGCTGTCAGAAATATGATAAATGATGCCTGCATCTAGCCATTTCAGAATTTCTTTCTTCACCACCTCCTTCATGATTGGGTTCAGTCTTCACTGCTGTTCCACAGTTGGCTTACTACCTTCCTCTAACAGAATTTTATGCATAAAATATGAGGGACTTATCCCCTTGATGTCTGCTATAGTCCATCCTATAGCCGATTTGAATTCTCTCAAAATCCTTAAGAGCTTGTCTTCCTCACTACCTGAAAGGTCAGCTGAAATAATAACAGGTAATGTAGATGAATCACCTAAAAAGGCATACCTCAAGTGTTCAGGTAATGGTTTGAGCTCTAAGGTAGGCGCTTCCTCTATTGATGGTTTGAGCTTCCCTTCAGCGTTCTTGAGGTCAGAAGTACCAAGAGATTCAAATGGTATATCTAGCTTTCGCTTCCAGGGAGAAGCGTTCAGATATTGTAATTGCTCGTTGCTATCTTCATCATCACTGTCAAATTCCCCCACTAAGGCCTTTTCCAATGCATCAGACATTAGCATGTGATCGAGTTCCGAAGTAACCGCAGAATCAATCACATCCACTTTTAAGCACTCCTCATCTTCTGTAGGGAATTTCATTGCCTTGAATACGTTGAAGGTCACATCCTGATCTTGAACCCGCATAGTAAGTTCTCCTTTTTGCACATCTATCAAGGTACGGCCAGTTGCCAAGAAAGGCCTCCCCAAGATTATGGGAATCTTTTTATCTTCCTCAAAATCCAGAATAACAAAATCAGCAGGAAAGAAGAGCTTATCCACCTTGACGAGCACATCCTCAACTATGCCCCTTGGGTAAGTAATGGAACGGTCCGCCAATTGTAGCGACATGTATGTGGGTTTTGGATCAGGTAGATCCAGCTTTTTAAAGATCGACAACGGCATCAGATTAATGCTTGCTCCCAAATCACAAAGGCACTTGTCAAAAGTTAGATTGCCAATGGTGCAAGGAATGGTGAAGCTTCTTGGATCTTTCAGTTTTGGTGGTAACTTTTGTTGCAGAACCGCGCTGCATTCTTCCGTGAGAGCAACGGTTTCAAGGTCATCCAGTTTCACCTTCCTTGAAAGAATAGTCTTCATAAACTTCGCATAACTAGGCATTTGTTCCAGAGCCACAGCGAAAGGTATATTGATGTGAAGTTTCTTGAACACCTTCAGAAACTTCCCGAACTGTTTATCCAGCTTTTGTTGCTGCAATCTCTTAGGAAAAGGTGGTGGAGGATAGAGCTGTTTCTCCCCTGTATTAGCCTCAGGAAGAGTGTGTTCAACAGTAGTCTTCCTTAGTTCCGCCGCTTTCTCCCTTTGCTTAGATTCTTCATCTCGAACTTCAGCTTCGACTTCTTTTGCCTTTTCAGCATCAGCTACTTTTCCAGACCTTAAGGTAATAGCCTTGACTTGCTCTTTAGCTTCCTTCTTGCCTGGTACTTCCGTGTCACTGGGAAGAGTGCCAGGTTGATGATTGAGCACTACATTGGCTAATTGACCGATTTGATTTTCCAAGGTCTTGATAGAAATCGCCTGACTCTTGCACAACAGCTTAAGTTCCTCAAAATCAGCACTAGTAGGTGCAGCTGCACTTCCCTGTTGAGGATATGATTGTCTTGTAGCATACTGTTGTGGTTGCTGGAATCCAGGTGGGTTAAACTGTTTACTCACTCCTTGCTGATATGGTGGCTGAATAGCATTCTGATTATTTCACCAGCTGAAATTTGGATGATTTCTGTTGTTAGGATGATAGGTTGCTGGCACAGGCTGCTGTTGTCGCTGATAATTATTCACATACTGAACAGATTCGTTGACAAGAGAACACTGATCCGTAGTATGAGAACCTGCACAAAGCTCATAAACCATAGCTATTTGATTAACTCCATATGTAGCCAAAGAATCAACCTTCATTGATAGCGCTTGGAGCTGGGCTGCAATAGCGGTGGCTGCATCAACTTCCAGAATACATGCTACCTTGCCTGATGTCATCCTCTGAGTTGGGTTTTGATGCTCATTTGCAGCCATCGTCTCAATAAGATTGTACGCCTCAGTATAGCTTTTAGCCCATAAGGCGCCTCCAGCTGCTGCATCGAGCATGGGCCGAGATTGAGCCCCCAAACCATTATAAAAACCAGTGATTACCATCCAATCCGGCATTCCATGATGTGGACATTTTCTCAACATTTCCTTGTAGCGTTCCCAAGCCTCGCACATAGATTCTGTAGGTTGCTGCGCAAACTAAGTAAGAGCACTCCTCATAGCAGCAGTCTTTGCCATTGGATAAAACTTCACCAGAAACTTTTGCGCAAGATCTTGCCACGTAGTGATTGACCCAGCTGGTTCAGAATGTAACCAGTCTTTAGCCTTATCCCTCAGTGAGAATGGGAAAAGCCTCAACTTGATAGCCTCATCAGTCACGCCATTATACTTAAAAGTGCTGCAGATCTCGACAAAATTCCTTATGTGCATGTTGGGGTCTTCAGTTGCCGCTCCTCCAAAAGAAACAGAATTCTGCACCATCTGAATAGTGCCCGGCTTGATTTCAAAGGTGTTAGCTTGAATAGCCGGATGAAGGATGCTTGACTGAATGTCATCAATTTTAGGCCGAGAAAAATCCATAAGAGCTGGATCAGCTTGAACAATATGATCTCCCATGTTTACTGGTTCATTCTGCTCAGTTCCTGAATCCGAATCCTCAAAATCTAACTTCTCCGGTGTATCAAGAACTTCGTCTTTCTCCGCAGCTGTATCTAAGGTCCTCTTGCGAGCACGAGAACGAGTTTGCATAAACGCACTAAAGTACCTGAAACACAACCGAAAAGAGTAATTAACTACTACGTCCTAATCACTGAGTCCTAATGACCAATGATGGTAAGTACATAAACTAAACAACTACGCCGAGTCCCCGGCAGCGGCGCCAAAAACTTGTTAGGGTGAAATCACGCACTAATATTCACGCAAGTATACGCGTTCGCAAGTAATATAGAATACTTTCTAATTCGTTCCCTCAGAGACTCAGACTAAGTTATTGTCTAATTTAACTCACTCACCAATGTATGATTACTTCTCAATGTTAAGATAATAACACTTAAAATTGTTGATTAAATAGTAACTATAATTAACTACTTAATTAACCACTTAACTAACACTGTAATTTATCAATAATAAAACACTCATGAGATCACAACTTCATTATTACTTCCTTCTATAGCCATAGTTATTACCTTTAGCATGTGACAGTGATGATATTAATCGAATAACACAAAACTGATAAAAGCCAACTTTCATTGTACTAATACCATTCTACCAAACATCCACAATTAAGATAGAAATTGAATAGTCATCAATTATGTTGAGTTCCTATATGTCTACAGAAATTGACAACACAACGATTTAAGAACAAGTTATTCCTTTTGATTACATAGGGCAAATAAAACTGTTAGAGTTACCCACTAATCATGCACAACGTACATGAACCTATGCTAGCATGGCAAGTTCTAAATCTCAAGATCCACTGTCGCTTCACAAGAGATTAACACCCTATCTTATATGTTCGCGACGCACATAAGACGAATACGCACAACCAATACTAGATATCATGCAATCATCACACACTAAAGTATTAAACAATTAACTAAAGAATTCCATAATAAATCCGTTGCAACCCCACGATCACGATTAGCCCATAATAGAACTTATCGCCATCATGGGTTTATATGAAATCATGATAAACGAACACAAGAAAATAACAACTAAACTAATTATATTAAAACAGAGTACGTCACAAGAGTAAATAAGTCAAAGCAAGAAAACTAGCATCCAACGTTACAACAAAACAAGAATCACAAGAATATATGCTTCCTCTTCGTTGCTGTGTGCTAAATCGGTCTTCTTCCTTATCTCCTTCGCTTCTTGCAAAACACAATCTAAAACATAATCTCCTCTTAATACTCTGTGAAAAAACGTCTCAAATCTACTTATATAATAGTCCCATAAAACTCAGATTACATAGAAGTTGGAAGCCAAACAGAAGTAGAAGTCTAAAACAATATATTATTTTCCCCGACCCTGCGCGGCCGCTCAGCATTACTGCGCGGGCGCGCAAGGCTGCTGCGCGGCCGCTCAGCATTGCTGCGCGGGCGCGCAGGACCCTACTGGAAAATTTCCCGGTTTGCTCCGTTTCTTCGCTGTAATCTGCCCGTTCTTTTCCTCTCGCAATGGTGAACACATGCCAAGGCTTATTCTTGATGATTCCTCCTCCGAAATGCAACTAATACCCTGAAATGCATAAACACTAGAAAAACGCATCAAATACACAAAATACTTGATTTCAAGACACCAATTTAAGCCATTTTAAGACGTTCTAAGTGGTATAAAATGCCACTTATCACTTGCTCTCACAGAAATTACCTGATCTGGCATCTGAAATCCCTCAACATGATAGGGACCGTCAGGAACGCTATTTCGAGTGGTGCGCCTAAGTCTGGCCATCTTCTTGCTTAACTGCCATGGTTAGATCAAAGCAAATAAATGAGCAAAGACGCTCAGCAAGTAACTATATAGCAGTTCTAAATATCGACATAAATAATATTATCTGATGCATTCTATTTATGAATGAAACTAAAGTAAGTGGCAGTATTCTTTTATCGGCTTGGTAAAGGCATTTGAAAAAAGGTTCTGTGATTTCAAGATTCAAAGTTTAGGACAAAGCTGACATTCATCACAAATCAACAACAGGGCTCTCAAGGAGTTTCTCGTTTCAAAGAAAGCAATCATTCAAGCTTCGAGAATCAATAACAAAGTAAAGTGACATGGTTCTTGATCAAATTTCATCGCTTTAAAGAAGATATTACTCATTCTATTTCCTTTGAAGTAATTAAGTAAATTGTTTTACAAAGATATACATTACCCTTTTTATAAATTATTAAAGAACCCCTGATTATAATATCCACCTTTTAAACATAATACGGGTGATCAACCCGTACTGACCTCCATCCGGTCATTAAGGTACCTATGTCATTATTTCAGCCTTATAGTGGACTAGCCCCACTGACCTCTTATATGACTGGACTAGTCCCACTAGTCTCTTACGTCTCTATCCAATCCTCAAGGAATTCATTTGGAAAACCTTTGTGTTGGAATACAAGAAAGTTTATCTAAATTCAATTTTAACATTACCGATAAATGAAATCATTTAGACTCTTTCAAGTCGAAAGTCATTCTAAACTCCAATTTAAGAATTCACGAGAACTGAACGATTTAAAAGTAAGTAGGGATCATTAGTTAAAGATATTGGTCAAAGGTTAAACAGGGTGTACAGGGTTGCCATAAGGACAATCCCAAAGAACGATATATAACAAGGCATAAGTGATTATCAAGGAATCTAGGTTATCAAGATGTAACATATGAAAAGTTCATCAGGGTCTCTTTAGGATCAAGGGATCATAAGTTAACTAAGTATAGGGATAGGATTATAAGTTTTAGAAAAAAGGGGTTACTATTAGGTATCGTCACAAGGATTGATAACAAGCTTATTACAGGGAACAATAACAGGGTTTCTCAAGAATCAATAACAGGCATAACAAAGAACTTTCATTCTATCATGGCATCAACAATATCCTTTCTATAGCAATTCATAATAGAAGGCAAAGTTACTTGCCTAAAAAAGCTTTCCTGTTTTACGGAACCTAAGCTACTGCCACCTAAGATATCCTTCCCTTTATTATCCTGAATGCCTCTGCTATCCAAATTTACAATACAAAACAGAACCCTAATTCGCAACTTGATCGATTCCCGACATTTCTCAAAATGTCTAAATTCTACCCCAAACATTTTAAACCTTAACTTATACATTCGAGTATAATCACATAACACATAATATGATATACTCCTATACTCTTAGTATCATAACTATACTTATCATTTAGCAAATAATCATCGATTCAAATTTAATGACACGAAGAACACTTTTCCCTTTTTCCTTTTATCAAAATTCGTGTTGAGCAAGATTGAAGCTGTACGTATAACTTAACAATATTGGTTAGGATAACTCAATAAAGAACAATGACTTTGAAATAATCTATATTCCACTAGAATCAGTACAGATTGTTTATTGGGCATATACACAAAGATTTTGTTAGCTACAGTGAAGAAGACGTCAACAGTGATCCGTATGAAGTTCATTAATATGTTCAGGCATCGGAGGAATAAGGTTGGAGTCATTCGAATCAGTTATCAGGATCAGTGTGAAGACCTCAAGGATTCCTAGTGAGGTTGGTTATATTTGGTAGAAGACTTAACAGTGGTTTGTACGGGTATAATACGAAGGCCTGAGAGCGGAACTAGTCGTCTGTGGACCAGAACCTTGCACTAGACATTTTAAACTAGTCGGAGGAAATGGAGTATTATTTTTAGAAATACTGTTAAGTGGTTTTTTGTACTCGAGAAGACTGAAAATACTTTAAAGTACAAAAACCCGAAAAATAGAAGGCCTGAAGATACAGAGGATTACAACCCGAGGATTTACAAGATTTTTTATAATATATGGATGATTTTTTATTAAATGAATAAATGGAAATCAATTCATTTATTTATTTAATTTAACATCGACATGTGATTTTGGAAAAATAAATTAATATTTGATTTTTAATTAAATAAATAAATGAAAATATAATTCATTTATTTATTTATTTATTTTACAAACATTTTATTTATTTCCTAATTTCCTGTCAGCCAGATCCTGAATACATGCATGTGATTGAGAAATTAAAGAATAAAAGAAGTCAAGTTATTATTCAAGAATTTGCAGGTCTGGTTTCAGATTATTTAATCTGTAAATGTTGCAAGCACTCGCGCGTGGAATGCAGCTTCAAAGAAGAATATGAACTGAGTTTTGATTCACAAAAAAACGAAACTCAGTTTGTGAATAAAAGGAAATGGCAGCATTTTTGTTGCGGGACCCGCCTAGGAAGCTCCTACTTCAATTGAACAAGTTAACAAAAAGAAAACAATGCATGTACTTGATACAAACAACAAAAGAAATAAAAGAAATTGGCAGGTGTTGTTCGGTTGTGTCTTACGCGCGTGTGGCTTACACTCTCTGATTTGGCATGTGATTTCTCTCGAGTGTAGCTCAAACTCCACCTGTTTGTCGACTGCCTGTTTGTTTTGTTCTGAAAGGAATCATATGCAATTGTACGGCTTTTGTCGACAAACACAGAAAGAAAAAATGAAGTCCTAGTACACTACTAATATGTGTCGCAGGTTGAGACTTGGTATATTTACAAAGTAAAATTCATTCACTTGGAAGCAAAGTCGCAGGTTAGAATTTGTTTCACAGAAACCAAGTAAAAGAAACTCCCTCCTTGGCTCTATCAAGTCGCGGGTTGGTGTCTGTGTCAAGTCGCGGGTTACAAACAAAACAAAAGAAAATCTAAGTGATTGCACACGGCATCCAAGTTGCAGCTTGTGTTTTTGTTCAAGTAAAAAATTAACTCTACATCTGATCGCAGGTTGTCATATTTTCAGGTCGCAAGTTATAATTTTCACAAGTTGTCAATTCAAAATGTTTGGACATAATTAAGCCATGTATCTCCTTCTCTCCAACGGCCTATCAATCTATATATTCAACAACAACAAATTGAATTCATGTCTCTCCATTTTTACAAAGTGCGAAACTCTTGAAGTTTTATCTCAGCACTCTTTAAAAGCTTGATTTGACAAGGAGAGATCATGTCCAATTTGTTCCACACCATTTAAATCCCTACAAACTTGTAACACTCATTATTTAAAACTCTCTTGATTGTATTTAATACCTTTTGATTAGGGCTTTAGATTTATAGAGTGATAAGAAGAACCCTAGATTTATAGCTTGTTACTTTGGTTCTTTTTATATATGTAGCTACGAATCTTTGTATTTGGAGTTGTAAGCAAACCTCCGGTATTTATACTTTTGAATGAAAATAATATTTACCCAAAATCTCTTTGTTTATTTATTTCATTTTAATTTTGATATTCCGCTGCAATTAATTTAAGAAAAAAAAACATACATTCACCCCCCTCTGTATGTACCTTTTGGACCTAACAATTAATATCAGAGCTTGTTGATTGATATACAGATCTGATCCGTTAGATTAGCAAATTTTGTTATTGATTTTGGTTGGACAGAGTCTGGGAGTGCTTCTGGTGTGTAGATCTGATTTTGGATGTGTTGGTTTTGACTTGACTGGTTTAGTATTGTTGACTGACTAGGTTATCATATTTTGAGACGGTATATTACGAATTTTTATTAGATCTGAAAAGATAAGTTCTCAGAAAATTAGTAGTATCAAGGTTCCTCAGTTCGATAAATCGAGATATAATCTCTGGAAGAAGAAAAAGCTTTTATATATTCGGGCGTCAAATCCAGAGTATATGAGGGTCTTAAGAGAAGGAAGGCATGTGTCGATGAAGGATCATCCGGAGTTGCCTAATATGAGAATGCCATGTCCTGAAGCAGAATATAGTGCTCATGACAAAGAACTGGTAGCTCTATTTGAAGGCCTACAACTTACTTTGGTGGATTTGACGGATGATGATATGAGTCACCAAATTATGGTATGTGAGAGTTCCAGGAACATGTGGGAGACCATAGAACCACTTATGGAAGGAACTGAAGATGTCAGTAAGAATCGACTGAATATCTTGACTTATCCTTAGAGAGAAGTCAACAGGAAGTTTATGCTAGGCCTACCTCACCACTTGGAGAATAAGGCTTTATCTGTTCGTGAGTGTGTTAACTTTGAAACCATGACACTTAAGAAATTGTATGGTAAGCTGAAGACTCATGAAATGGAGAAGGAACAAAGGAAGATCATCTATGGTGGTGGTACAATTGATAGCAAGAATGCTGAACTGCTCAAGACAATTGCTCTTGTAGCCAGTGGAATCAAAGAGCTTGACACTACTGCTGAAAAGCCTAAGTCTAAAGCTGAAACGCTCTTTGAAGCTGAGATGGATGATGGAAACCTCTCTGGGAATCCAAGTTACTACTACACCACTGAAGAGCTGCAAAGCATGAAAGATTTTACTATGGCCAACCTAGCAGGGATATTTAGTAATATCAGGTTTAGAAGAAAGCAAGACTTTAGGGGTTCTGGAAGCAACAACCGTGGTCAGATGTAATAACTTGAATTTTTGAGACCTTGTAAAACGTTTAATGAATAGTATCCCTGACGGAAGGGGAAAAACTTTTTAGCCCACACTATGTAGTGCATGAGAAAATGAGTTTCGGAGTTGATATTATGATATTACGTACTAAATGAGTGTATGTAAACGCTATTAGTTTTCGAAGAAAATGAACTTTGAAAAACGACCATATATACGAATCATCGAGGATTACTGAAATCATAATATAATTATGAATTTAAAACCCTATGGATTTATATCCAAGTATGATAATTCAAAACATAAGGAATAAATACGAAAGGAATTACGTCGCGAACCATTTACGAGGAAGTATTACGAAAACGTTTAAGCGATCGAGCGAACGCGTAAACGATTAAATAAACGTAACGCACTAACTAACCATGGTAAGAAAGTAACCATGGTTACCTTATCAACTAGTGAGCTAGAGATAGGATGATCAACCAAGGCTAAGCAAATAGTGAGCTAAAGGGGCTAAGCAAGTGGCTTAGCTTGTAATCTACCATAAGCTAGCTAGATTTGTCTCCATGATTGGCAACATAAATCAAATACTAGGATATAAACTAGAGAATAAAAATCAATATAAGATATCACAAGCTATCACTTGCATCATTCCAAGAAGCAACCAAGAAGCATCACCAAAAACTCTCTCTTTCTCTCCCACTTCTCTCCAATCGGCCCTTCATCAAAAACCAAGGAAATCAAAAACAAAACCTCAAGCTCTAGCCATGGATAAATCCTCCCATTAATTCTCAAGCTTCCTAACAACCATACTAAGGTAAGATAAATCTTTGAGCTCTTTTTATCAAGGTTTGATGGGTGAAATAAAATCAAGAAAGTTGAGAATGAATAGTATGAATAGTAACTCTGCTATGGTTTCTTGATTTCAATGGTTGTTTTAGGTTCCAAAAACCATACTAAGCACTCCCAAGACTTCACCATCATCAAGAACACATCTCAAACTCTCAAGAAAGGTAAAAAATCATTGACCCAACTTTATTTAAGATTTAAGTTCAAGATCCTTTTAGTATATAGTTGTAAACCTAGTTTTAGTAGTGGTATTGTTGAAATCTTGATGTTTAGCTAAGTAGATTTAAGGTTGATTGTTGTTGCCTCAAGACCATGATATTCTGGAGAGGAGTTAGTGTGTTGATGATGATATGTTGATTTTTGGTGGTAGTATAAAGATTTAAGGCGTAAACGAAACTCCGATCGTAAACGTAATCTCACTAAAACGAACAAAACATAACTTTAAGTTTCTGCAGAAAGTACCGAGAATGTAAACTATAGTTTTTTGAAAATTAATCCTTTATTATGATAGAAAATGTTATAAGGATCTTTTAGGCGCTTAAATCGCTTGATTCCGATTTACGGATCAAAAGTTATGGCCGTTTTACTAAAAGTGATTTACGCGACAAAAACTGCTACGAATTTCGAACTTTGAAAATATAAAGAATCGACTTAAGAATATTCATAAATCATGAAAATTTTACAGAGCGTGTATTATATTGAGTTTCCTAACTGCCATAAAAATTTCAAGTGGAAATAATGATTTTTCAATTTTATAAAAATATTGGAGCCGAGACCGCGCGATTAGAAACCGTAGAATTCATAAACGGAGCCGACGGCGAAAATGAAAATGGACTTAAGATACTTTGAAAAAGGAAGCGACCATAATGTGAATAAGGATTTAAAGGAATAATAAGGGTAATATAAGTTGAGAGGGTGCTTAATAATTCGCGCATGAGTGCGGGTAGCCGTAAATTAGAACGGGACCTAACGAGACGACTTGTGTTTATGATTATAGATTTCTGTGCGGAACCTAGAGCATCCTCCACCTCGAGATACCCAGGCAAGTTTACGAACCCAACTCCATTTACTATTGTGTTGTGAAAGGATTGTTTATTATCATTGCATAAATACCATGCTTGCCATGATACGTAGTTATTGAATTTTTGCATAATGTAGCGATATTGTATGATAAGTATATATCGTGAAATGTTTTATTCCGCTATAAGCATGATGTATTATAATAAGACAGAGAGTCGGTCGGGATTTCAAGATAAAAACTCGAGAATCATTCCGGTGATATTATAGGACGATTACAAGTCCATAGTAGTACGTTTTAAAGGGATTCAACGTCCACTTACAAAATATTAAACACCTCGAACTTTTATTAAAATGATTTCCAAAGATCGTATTCCCTCAACTATACTTTACCATTTGGACAAGAAATATTTATCTACTATTCATTTATTATGAAGAAGTAATCTCCAGTAAATATTTACTTCGGACTCGAGTAAATATTAAAAGTTCATCAAATTATTAAACATAAATTAGTTGAGGAATAGTATTTTCTTTTAAAAGTAAACTCCTTCGAGGTTTAATTATTTATCAATTTTCATTTAGTTATTTTTTATTTATAAAAAGGGTTTATTTATGATTTAAAAATCATAGAACCTGATTTAAAATACTCTCGGATATTCGGGAATCATTCGAATAATTTCAGATCGTCGGAGAATATTATCTCGACTTATTTTAATATTTTGAATATAGTTTTAAGGAGAAACTTCCCCCCTTATTTAATTATCTGTTGACAACGGTCAACTCACATCCTTAGTACTTCCCCCGAAAATTTTGGAAGTACGTATATATATATATATACCCTAATGAGATAAGTTGTTTCTATCAACAAGCAAAATGCTTGGGGAACTTCGATGTGGTTCGAGTTCTTGAGATATGATAGAATTCTTTTAAAGGACAAGGGAGGGGTAGACTCTGGTACTATGTGTGCTAGATGGACTACCAAAGGTACCACATGCGAAGATACTCTTTGTACTCAGGAACTTGTGAAGTATATGTATACCCAAAATGGGACACGTATCCCGAATGCGGCCAGGGTGATAACTGGGATACGAAGGTGTCATCTACTAGTAGAAAAGGTTAATATAATCGTATTACGACTGATCATCGTATGCGGTGGCTCCAACGAGTGTCCTATTCTTCCAATTGGAATTGTGATGCAATACCGTAACCCAAGCCTAGGTGTTGGGTTTACTATTAAGGTATTCGCAAGTTAATAAAATCCACTAAAGGATTGTTTTCGTAAAAGGTGTGTATCACCAAGGGAAACTATTTTCGAATAAAACGTAATTATCATATATGATATTTTACGTAAGTTTATCATACAGTCATTTTCATACTGTACATTATTATGATGGGCATTATAGCTCATATGTATTTTCTTAAATTGACATAACACAACAGTAAATCAAGATTCCTACCATGAGAACCATAGCGAGGAAATGGGTAGGAAATGGCCAGCTGTTCCGTAGATTGTTTGGTATTGTACCGCAGGTAGTCCAAATAAGCTGGATTGGTTTTTAGTTGTTTTTAGTTCGGCTTATTTATAAGTACTCTATTAATGAATGGTTCGTTTCCAAGACAATAACCTGTAAGTGTGTGTGTGTGTGTGATAAGTGCGGGGTCGTAAAGTGTGAGTATTAAAATATTGTGATGTGAGGTATGTGGTTTATAATGGCTTAGATGGCGTGGCCTCCGAGATTCTTGACCCCGGATTTTGGGGCGCCACATCAGAGGTCAAGTTCATCTTCTAGATCAGGTTACAAGATAGAGATGGTAGACAAAAGCAAGTTCAGATGCTATAATTGTGATGAGGTTGGGCACTTTGCCACTGAATGTAGGAAGCCTCAACAAGCAAAGGATAAAGGCAAAGCTTATCAGAAGAAGGACTCGGGTAGCTCAAGGAAGTATCCAGTGAAATCTTACATATCTGAGGGGAAGAGCTAGGATGACACTAATGATGAAGAAGAAAAATATGGAAATCTTGCATTAATGGCAGACTCTTCATCTCAGGTAAAATTTCCAACTACTCGTGCTTTACCTCCAGATAACTTGTGTGAGAATGAACACTGTGTCGCCTTCAGGAAGACTGTCCTAGTGTATGGGAATGATGTTTCTCATCACTGTCTTAAGGCACGGTGCAATATAAAAGATTGCATTGAACAATAAGATGTCATAAAAGAAGTGTATATAAATGTTAGTACTACACTAAGATGTCCTCTACTTGATGTCGAAGACCTTAAACTAGAACTAAAGAAAGTTCAAGATGAAAATGATAAGTTAGTTCTAGATAGGGTCAGTGTTGAGAATCTTAAGCAAACCAATAAATATTTAGAGCTTAAGATTACTAAGCACCTTGAGACAGTGGAAGAGCTTAAGAATAAGAATGCATAATTAGAAATTAAATTGCACACTTTTACTAATTCTGTAAATCTTTCTAAGAAGCTCATAGTTGATCAATTAGTAGGTGGAAAGGTTGGGATAGGTCTAGACTACGACGAACTTTGAAAAGCTTTTAAGAAATGAGTAGTTGAAAATGACCCTACTGAGAAAGTTGTTAATCACCCCAGTACACCTCATGTTCTTAAGGAAGCTAAGAAGCCTCTGTTTAAGAAAGCTATTGTTGAGCCCTTTGATGAAGATAATCTTTATATTCATCATGAGATGCTTCTTGAGGATCTCAAGCTCTCAAGGAGACAAAAGGCAAAGAAACCTATGTGTGTTGCTAGTGACTCTTACTTATCTTTTGTCGGTCTAGGTTTTACTTCCAAGGATAAGAAGAATAGAAGTAGAAATGGCAGGATAGGAACTAATGGCCCTAGGAAGTTATGTAATAACTGTGGTTCTACTGGTCACCATACTCATGCTTATAGAAAGGTTAAAGTAGACAATGTTAAGAATGCTTATGTGCATAACATGCCTCACATGCCTAAAGTTTCTAAGTGTGATAAATCTATTTGCATGCCATGTGTAGTATCTTTCATGCACACTGAAAGGCATATGTCATAGCCTATTTGTTTATTCGAGGATTTAACTCAACTCAAATAAGAATGTAATAAGTAAATAGTGGTTTTATCGTCAAAGACATCTCTCAAAGTAACATCTGTCAAAGGATTAAGGAACATTGTTCATCTATAGACTTGAGGAATTAATTCACTGGAAGAAGTTCAAGAAATTGATCAAGCCTCAGTGATATAAATCAAGATTGTGGATTTAATCAAGTGTCAGAGATCTTGTCAGGCTATCAGATAATTACAGGGATTTAATCTGAAGAAAATCAAGTTATTAAAGTAAAGACATGAAGAAACATCACGGAAGTTAGTCACTCATGAACCAGACAGTACATCGAGTGTCAACATTGAAGTGGTGGAATTGATTCATAATTTTCAGAAGATTTTCAGAAGAATGGTTGCAGTTCAAGAGTAGTATTAATTCTCTATTAATTAATTAAGTCATATAATTTAATTAAGAAAATAAATTATATCTGTAAAGATTAATTTATTGATTAATTGAATTAAATGATTAATTAATTTCGAATTAATATTTTTGATTTTCAGAAGTGTAATTGAATTAAAATCAGTTTTAATTCAATAAGACAATTAAACTTGAACTAGCATGACAATCCAGATTGTCATACCGATTGTCATGCCAGGTCATTTTAATTATCTCACCGAAAGTTCTAGCAGGGAGGAGAATTGTCTTTCCAGTTCAGTTTGATAGTCTTGCTAGTTCAATCTTTTGTCTCACCGAAAGTCATGGTGGTTCAGCCGATTGTCTTGCTAGCTCAACCGATTGTCTCACCGATTGTCTCGCCAGTTCATTTGATTTATGTTGATTGATTAAAAGACAACTACAGCAGACATTCATTAAAAACCTACAACATTCATTACAATTCAACCAATTAAAGAACACAGAGAAGCAGTAGCCGCAAACAAAGTTTAATTCTCAACTGCATTTCAGTTCATTTATTTCTAGTCATTAAAGTTAAATCTAAACCACTAGAAATCATTCTCTTGTTCTTGTGTAACTATCTAGCGGATCAAAATCCCTAGAACTTAATCTCAAATTGCTTCTAGCATTTGATCTTTTTATCGCAAAAATAGAAAAAGTTCATGTCGAATTTATTCTAGATTTGTGATAATTTATTTGAGATTAATTCCTTGTAATCGATACCGTTGTTGTACCACCTTTCAAGTTTAATAATAGTTTTATTTAACTTGAATTTTGTTTTACTTTTTTATTCCACATTTAATTTGATTAAACGGTAAAGTTTGTATTCAACCCCCTTTCTACAAACATTTTGGGACCTAACAATTGGTATCAGAGCCTTCTGATTAACGAACAAATCAAGATCCTAGACTTTTGTGATTCTTCCACTCCTTGAATTTTTATTTATTCAAATATTCATAATGACTTCACAAAAAGTTGGAACCGTTAAAATTCCATTGTTCGATAAAGAAAATTATATTATGTGGAAGAAGAAGATGCTCTTGTTCTTACAAGTTGCAAATCCCAAATATCTGGGTGTGTTAAAGAAGGGTCCAAAAATTCCGATGGTTATTGAACCAGAGGTTATAAAAAATGATGTTGTAATTACCAAAGCTAGAACTTATGCAAAAGAGCCTGAAGATTTTACTCCTGCTGAAAAGGAAGAAGCCTCCTTGGATGCCAGCCTTCAATTAATTTTAGTTGATTCCCTTGATTCATTGATGAACAGACATGTGATGAACTGTAAAAATTCCAAACACATCTGGGAAACTATTAAGGTGATTAATGAAGGCACAGAGGAAGTTAGGGAGAACAAGTTAGAGATCATAACCTCTGAATATGAACATTTTAAATCCAATCCAGGATAAGGAATTACTGAAGTGTTCGAGAGGTACAATGCTTTGATCAACAACCTGAACATAAATGGAAAATACTATTCAATCAGGGAGGTCAACAAAAAGTTCCTTTTAACACTGCCAACTCATCTTGAACATAGAATCACTGCCATAAGAGAAGCGAGAGATCTGAGTGAGATTTCTTTAGAAAGGATCTATGGTGTTAAAAACCTATGAGTTGGAGCAGATTCAGCAGAAGGAAGTATACGGGAAAGGTAGAGTGGTCAGCACGTCTACTGCTCTAGTAGCTGAACAACAATAACAACAAAAACAACAACAACAACAACAATCTCAACAGTCAGAGAGAATGGTACAGTCTTCCAAGGCTGAAGAAAATGTGATAGTAGTAGAATTTCATCCTCCTACTACAAATCAATCCGGTGATGATTTTTACTCCTTGGAAGAGCTGAAGCAATTGGAAGATGAGTCAATGGCCCTGATTGTCAAGAGATTCTCCAATGTCAGATTCAAGAGTTCAAGTACAAGTCCAACTACAACAGATTCCAGAAAGGTGGATCTTCATCCTCTAACACCAGCAGTGGTGGATACAAAACAGGGATGATTGATCGGAGCACCATTCGATGCTTTAACTGCAATGAGTTGGGACACTTTGCCACAGAATGCAGAAAGCCAAAGCAAGTAAGGAAGAACTCTTATGATTAAAATCAGAAGAGTAAATCTGAAAGGGCTTACCTGGCAAAGGGAAGAAGCTGGGATGATACTGATAGTGAAGATGAAGAAGTTGGGAATCTTACTCTTATGGCTATTGATGGAAATACTTCATCGTCAAGAAAAGAGGTAAAATTTACTGATGCTGAATTAGTTTATCATCTAGGAGGCTCCTTAGATTGTGCTCATCGTGATCATAAAATGTTAATTCAACAAATCAAAGACCTTGAGAAAGAGGTCAATAAATTAAGACTTGTGCACATTAATCAAGACAAATTAAAAGAACAAGTATCTTTTCTAGAGAATAGATTTGACTGTTATAGACAACTCGAAACTATTCTCAAAGACAAGATCACCGGTCTTGAGACTAAGGTTAAAGCTTACTTTAATTCTTGCTCGAAGGCTAAAGAGTTCTACAATAAGCAAGCTATTAATCAAACATTTGGATTAGGTTATGATTACAATGTTGCTATTGGAGAATTAGGTATAAACTCCCATCCTCATGTTTGTGCTAAAGGTAGGGAAGTACCACATGTGCTTAAGGGTGTTGATAAACCCCTCTATAAAGAATCAATTGTTGAACCATTTGATGAGAACTCATTTATTATTCAAGAAGAAATACATGCTAAAGATCTTGCTAATGAGAAGGTTGTTTCCAAGCCAAGTGTGTCGAAAACTTCAGTCAAATTTGTGAAACCAACTTAGACTAACTCAGACACATATGAGTTGGATAACAAAATTGCCATGTCTACCATGCATAATTTGCATGTTGTTAATTCCTCTCATAAAGTATGTGGTGCTCCTAATTGTATGTCTTGTGCTTTTAATTTGATGTATGCTTATTTTAATGGTAAGCATGTTTCTAGTGATAAGACTACTCCTCGTCAGCATGTGAATAATAGGAACCATAATAGGTCTAAGACTGCTAGTCCTCCTAAAGCTAGAAAGGAGATATTTGTGCCTAAGCCTAAACATAAATTTGTTAAGGCTGTTTACAAGGTCAAATGTCCAGTCATTGAGAAAGTTAAGAACATAAAAGTTAAGAATGTTGTTTTTCCTGATAAAGGCCAATTCTACAAGTATGCCGGACCCAACCAAGTTTGGGTTCCGAAGAAGGTCTAATCCATTTGTATTGCAGGGCATTAAACAGGTGGAACCGGTAGTGTGGATTCTTGACAGCGGATCGTCAAGACATATGACCGGAGATAGAGCCTTGTTATCAAATGTGGTTGAGAAAGCTGGCCCAGTGGTAACCTTTGGAGATAACAGCAAAGGTTGGTTACCGTTGGAGATAACATCAAAGGTTTAACTGAGGGATATGGCTGTTTGCAAGCTGGAAATGTTATCATTGATAATGTGTATATTGTGCAAGGACTTGAACACAATCTGCTTAGTATCAGTCAGTTCTGTGATAAAGGCTACTATGTTTTATTCGACAAGCAGAAGTGTCAAATCCTGCATAAGAAAAATGAACAACCCTCCTTGATGGGAATCCGGAAAGGAAATCTGTTCGTAGCTGACATGAATTCTGGAAGCAATCCTGAAGTCAATTGTTTCTATGCAAAGGCATCGTCAAACGAGAGTTGGCTATGGCACAATAGACTTTCCCATCTTAATTTCAAAACAATGAATTCTCTTGTTAAGAGAGAATTGGTCAGAGGTTTGCCTCAACTAAAATTCTCCCCATAAGGACTGTGTGAGTCATGCCAGAAAGGAAAGTCAAAGAAAGCAAGTCACAAAGGCACTGACACATCCTCCATAACTGGTATTCTTCAATTATTGCACATCGATTTGTTTGGACCAGTTAATGTTCTTTTGATGTCAAAGAAGTGTTACTGTCTTGTGATAGTTGATGTCTATTCCAAGTATACGTGGGTTTTATTCCTTCACTCTAAAGATGAAACTCCACAAGCTGTGATTGATCATATCAAGTTGATCGAGTTAGATTCTAATGTCCCTATTAGAGCGATAAGGTCGGATAATGGTACAGAATTCAAGAATTCACTTCTCAATGGATTTTGTACAGACAAAGGGATTACCAGACAATACTCAGCTCCTAGAACCCCTCAGCCAGATTTGAGTGGTAGAAAGGAAGAATCGTACATGATTGAAGCTGCAAGAACTATGTTAAGTGAATCAGGTCTTCCAATGTACTTTTGGGCTGAAGCTGTCAATACGGCATGTTATACTCAGAATCGAACTCTAATCAACAAGGAATTTATGAAGACTCCATATGAGATTATGAATGAACAGAAACCTTCTATCAAATACTTTCATGTATTTGGTGCCAGATGCTTCGTGCTCAAGGATGGAGATGATCGTCGTGGCAAGTTTGAGGCAAAGGCATATGAGGGTATTTTTGTTGGTTATGGAAAAAGATCATACAGGGTGTATATCATTGATCAACACAAAGTAATTGAAAGTGTCAATGTTACATTTAATGACACTAAACTCCCAATTATCCAAACTGAAGATTCTTCTGAGCAACTGAAGTTTGATGATATGTCAGATTTGGAATCAGATAATGATCAAGTACCTGAGGATGCTGCTGCTGAAGAACCTGTTAATTATGATGACACCCAAGGTAATGGTGATTGAAACATTGGCAACAATGGAGATACCACTGCTACTGACGGAGAATCATCAAGTCAACCTGACAACAACTCAGGGGGAGATGTTGAAGGATCAACTAGTAGGACACAACATCCCAATGTATTTCGAGGCGAATCATCAAGATCAAATCTTCCAAGACAGACTGTCTGGAATAAAGCTCATCCTTTTGAGTTGATTATTGGTGATCCAGATGTTGGAGTCAGAACTAGACGTGCTACTCAAAATGAATGTCTGTTCTCAGGATTTCTTTTTGAGATGGAACCTAAGAAGATTGAGGAAGCATTGACTGATCCAGATTGGGTGATTGCTATGCAAGATGAACTCAATCAGTTTGAACATCAACAAGTTTGGAAACTGGTACCTAGACCTACACACAAGAAATCTGTTGGTACTCGGTGGGTATTCAGAAATAAACTAGATGAAGATGGTGTGGTTACAAGGAACAAAGCAAGACTGGTAGCTAAAGGGTATTCTCAAACTGAATGCATTGATTATGATGAAACTTATGCTCCAGTGGCTAGACTTGAGGCCATCAGGATATTTCTGGCATTCGCAGCATTCTTGAACTTTAAAGTTTATCAAATGGATGTCAAGAGTGCATTTCTGAATGGAAAGCTGGATGAAGAAGTGTATGTAGAGCAACCTCCTGGTTTTGAAGATCCAGATCATTTAGACTATGTCTACTTTCTTTTCAAAGCTATATATGGTCTCAAACAGTCTCCGAGAAAATGGTATGACACTCTTTCTGAATTTCTTATTGAAAATGGCTTTATTAGGGGTGTCATAGACAAAACTCTCTTTTCTAAAAATCATAAAAATGATACTATATTAGTCCAAGTCTATGTGGATGATAAAATATTTGGGTCTACTAATGATAGTCTCTGTAAGAGATTTGCTAAGTTAATGCACAACAAATTTGAAATGAGCATGATGGGAGAGCTGAAGTTCTTTCTTGGATTACAAGTAAATCAAAGGTTAGATGGAATATTTATTTGTCAATCCAAGTATCTCAAGGAACTTCTCAAAAAGTACAATCTAGAGGATTCTGCATCAGCAAGGACTCCGTCATCTACAGCTGTCAAGCTTGGACCATGTGAAAACTCCATTAAGGTAGATGTCACAAGCTACAGAGGTATGATTGGCTCGTTACTCTATCTTACTGCAAGTAGACCAGATTTTATATATGCTACATGCTTATGTGCAAGGTTCCAAGCGAATCCTAGAGATATTCATCTCGTTGCTGTTAAACGAATCTTGAGATATCTTAAGGGTACACCAAATCTAGGTATTTGGTACCCTAAAGAATCTGGTTTTAACCTTGTTGGATATACAGATTCAGATTACACCGGAAGTGTTGTTGATAGGGAAAGCACCTCAGGGAGTTGTCAATTCCTAGGTAGGAGGCTAGTCTCATGGTATAGCAAGAAACATCAAACAGTTTCCAACTCAACTGTCGAGGCTGAATATATTGCTGCTGGAAGCTGCTGTGCTCAGATCTTGTGGATTAGGAACCAGCTACGGGACTATGGCTCTATATTGAAAAAAATTCCTATTCTATGTGACAATACAAGTTCAATAGCCATCACCAACAACCCTGTGCAGCACACGAGGACCAAGCACATCGACATCAGGTATCATTTCATAAGAGAGCATGTCATGAATGGTACTGTTGAACTATTTTTTATTCCAACAGAAGAACAAATAGCAGATATTTTCACTAAATCTCTTGATGAATCCATATTTACCAGATTAGTTGGTAAATTGGGTATGTTGAATAGTTTTAGTGATTAAACTAGTTAATATCTGAGATCTGTTCTTGAATGAATTTACGAATAAATTTGTCATATAAAAAATTCATTCACAAATTTATTTTATCATTTATACCATATTTATTGTTTTTTTCATGTAATTTTATTATCCTATCTTATTTATTTATTCAACTTGTTAATTTTAATATCTCAGAATATTTTATTTTCTCTAAAAATATTTTTCTATGAATTTTATTTGCTAAAATTCAACAGAAATCTATTTTTGGACTAAAATATAGTTATTTCTGAATATTTTAATTTTGTAAGTATTTTCTGTAATTGTAAATATTGTTTATGTTTTTTAACTGCAATGACAATCGGCAAGACTATTGAAATTGTCTTGCTGAAAGTCATTCCAGTTTAACTTTGTTTATTTTAATTTTCAGTGTAGTTTTATACTGGCAAGACAATCGGTATGACAATCAATTGTCTTGCCAGTTATAAAACTTATATTATACTATCGATTGTCTTTCCAGTTTATTCGGTTGAACTTCCTTTTATTTTGTACTGGTATGACAATCAGTATGACTATCAGATTGTCATACCAGTTTCTTTTTATTTTCTGTTAAAATTTCTTTTATTTTGTACTGGTATGACAATCGGTATGACTATCGTATTGTCATACCAGTTATGTTTATTATCTTTTTAAATTCAAACTTTTGCCTGGTATGACAATCGGTATGACAATCCTGGATTGTCATACCAGTTGTAGTACTTAGGATATTGTTTTGTCTGTTTGGTTTTCATTTTCATCACAATTATCAAATCACTCAAACCAATTCATCTCTCTCGTCTTCACAGATTTGTACAGATCAAAACCACCATCGCCGCGATTTCATTCCTGCTCGAGTTTTTACTCAGCCTAACTAAACTTCACTTCTGATATATATACATACGTGTGTATACATACAGAAGTGCTGCCCATTTTTTAAAAAGGTTTAATCAGTTCTTGTAATTGAAATTGGGTGTTCTTTTTTTAACTTTGTTTTTATACTCAAAAACCCAATTTAGTTTTTTGAACTTAAATCAGGTCTTGTGTTGTGTGTTTGCTTAATATGTATTTACTAGTGTGTTTGTGGGACAAAAATCAACAAGACACAATTTTTTTTTTAATTTTTTGGATATAATAGAATTAATTCGAATTATTAGTTATTTTTTAATTCGAATTTTTTTAATTTAATTCTTAAAATTCTGAAAGTGTGTGTTTTATTGAACTTTTTAATGGCTCTCAATTTCCAAATTATCTCGCATAATCATGTTGGTTATTTTAATCCGGAAAATTGTAGTGTTGAAAAATTTAAGCCGTGTATTAGATTTTTAAATGATCATTCGATTGTTAGCTCTGCTATTAAATTAAATGTTCTATTAAATGTCGACTTGCTTAGACTGATTTGCACAACTTCTACTGTGGCCACTGATTCCAACTCTTTTTCATTCACCCTGGCAAACACACAGTATGTAGTTGATGAAACAGTCATCAATAGAGCTTTAAATTTTGCAATGGACAATTTCTGTAATTTACCCTCTGACAATGAGATTTCAATTTTTTTTCATGCTATTAACTATCAGGAAGTGATTAATTTGACTAAGTTGTCTAAATCAAATTTGGTTTCTGAATGGGATATTTTCTTCGATACACTTTCCAAAGTGTTTGCCAACTGCACTAAATCCAATTTTCACAATATCACTTCCACTCTGCAGTATATTGGTCTTGCGGTTGTTTTCAATCAAAGGATCAATTTTGGCAAATTACTTTTACCCATTCTTCTGAGACGTCTCATTGCAGCTATGCGTGATCATTCTACGAATCGTAGGGTTTCTTGCTACTACGCTCAATTCTTATGCTTATAGCAGAACATTTTCTCACACCTGAGCATAAGGCTCTTTTTACTAACTCATCAGTAGCTGAACCCCCTCCGGTAAGCAAAAAGATCTACACACGCCAAGACACAACCTTTAAATTCATGCAAGTTCCAGTACTTGTATCTGCTTTCATGGCCATCTTCATTCCTTTACCAATTATTAATCTTCCCGGTCATGAACAGCAAACTCAACCTCCAGTGGTTCAAGCCAGCCAGGCATAAACGTCAGATGCTCTTCTACTACAGGTAATAATTCCTCACTCTCAACCTATTCCTACTTCTGATGTAAGACCCCCAGTGGTTGATAGGGCTGACCATGAAGTTGTTGAACCGCAGCTTCAATCCCAGGTCATAGAGCCGAACACAAAGTCACAACCTATCTCAAACTCTCCCCCACTGTCAAAAATGTTATCGAGAAGGTTAGTAGGAAGCAGTGTGTTTTTAGATATGGATGAACCCTCAGCTTTGCCTCCTCCCAAGAAGAGAAGAACATTTACTGAGGCATCTGAAAGCCCATCCTTGTCCTCCCAACAGGACATGGACTTTGAAATGGCCACTGAATAGTTACTAGAGACATTCTCTCAACCGGATGAATCTATTGAAATTCGCCATAGGGCCATGGCATCTTGTACTGAGTCAAGCACACTTCCATTACTCACAATGGAAGTATACATACCAATAGATGACACTCAGGACACAGAGAGAGGAGTGCACATTGAGTCGGTTATAGTGCCTGCCATAGTTACGGCAGAAGAGCAGTCACATGCTTTAGAGGGAAAATCTGACTCTCAGCCACCTCTAATAGAGTCATTTTCTCCCCTCCCAGAACCAATACCTCTGGCTCCCTCACGGGATTCTTCACTCGCAGATTTATCTGGAGAAAGTGGAAGGCAACTCGGTCAATCTATCCCTGAAGCAATTCAGATATCTATTTCACATGAAAAGATAGATTTGACTGAGGATCGGGACTCACGAATTCCCATTGCACCACCACTGACCTCTCTTTAAGAGGCTAGGGTGATTTCAATTGCAGGTACAGAAGACCAGCAACAGGATGGCTCCTCACGAGCAATTATATTAAGAGAAACACAAGCACGTGAGATGAGTGAACCAGGAACGAGAGATATTCAGGTGAGCGCACACACAGACATAAATACTGAAAACCTGTTAGCTCAGATTGCTACTCTGAAAGAACAACTTGCTAAAAGTCAGGTTGAGGCTCAAACATTCAAAGCACGAGTGGTTGAACGGTCTTCTTCTTCCACCTCTATCAACAATCAGCTGGCATTCATCAGGAATGATATCTCAGATTTGAAGACCACTGTGATACCAAAGCTTAACTCCATTCAGGAATCTCCAACTTTATCAACCGAAGATATTGCAAACTTCTACTCTCTCCATACTAGAATGAATTCTCTTGAAGATCTGGTTGAAATGAACCATTCACTGGACTCTTCCAGATTCTTGAAGATAGAAAAGGGCATGGAACATCTCAATGAAGGGATGAAGCACTTGTATTTCATGATAAAAAATTCTCACTGTCCTACTGAAGAGGAAATGACCTTCTTTGAAGGGCCGTCTGGTGGAGGCTCGGGCTCTGGAGGTAATGGAGGTCATGAAGGGTCTAAAGGGAAATCTGTAGAGGATTGCTCAACTAAGGGGGGGGGGGGAAGCAAGGGAGAAGTGGAAAAGGAAAAGAAAAAGATTCTTCTACTGGAGAGACAAGGAAGGCTAATGATGTCTACTATAGTGGAGAGCAAGATGACTTCGATATTCTTGATGATCCCACTGAAATAGTCCTGGAAGATAAAGCTTGTATCTTTGAAGCTGGAGAGGAAAGTAATTTTGAAGACTGGGAAGAGGAAGCTCCAGTGGATCCTGTGTTTGAGAAAGAGTTCCAGAAGCAGCAGTCAGAGTTGATGAGAAAAGAAGTTGAACTTAAAAAGATATCTCAGATCATTGACATGAAGAAAGAAATCCAAAGAACAGAAACTCTTGAAAAGCACCGTCTTCATGATATTAAAGCTGAAGAAAGAAGAAGAGATGTCAATCTGAAGATTGGTGTAAAATGGGATGTAACAAGGAGAGTTCTTGATATACCTCAGCTGAGCACGAACAATGATAGGGAGTTTCTACATCTTCTCGACAGGCTGGAAATTTCTAATCCAAACAATGACGTGTACATGAATGCTATCAAGACAGAAATCTCAAGGATCTCAGCTGCTTTTGACAGAACATTAAATGAAATGAGCAACTTTTTATATTGTCAGAGTGAAGGATCTTTCAAGGTATCACTTCACCTGTTTGAGAATCGTTCTTTATCTGAGATTTGGGTTCTTCTCAACAAAGTCAAAAGAAGCTCAGAATTGAATGAAGTCATTCATGCAAGGCTAAAAGAGTTTGCTAATAGGGCTAGTCCTCAAGTGGTCAACTTACCCTTTCAAGTAAGATTCTTTAAGTCTGACTGTCTTCAAATATGCCATTTTGATTCACAATCTCTTAAAGACTACTCTGCTAAGCATCTTGTCTAGATGGAACATCATTTAAGAACTGTTGGATACTCATCTGAGTTGAAAACTCGAGTTGCTGATCTGATTCAAGCTTATTGTGAAAAGAACATCAAAAGGTACAATCAGTTTAAGAAGAAGCTAAAGTCAGTTAGGGTTCAACCAGTTAGACCAGTCAGTTTCTCTTCAGAAAGGGATCGTGTCTATGACAAGGAGCTGCTGCAAGATTTGGAAGAAGGTGAATTCAGAAGTGAAGACAACTGAATTCAAATAGCTCAAAACTTAATGTAATATTCTTAGAGCTTAATGAATCAAGATAGACAAATGTATTCATATGTTCAGTCCAGAGGAACATCTATCTTGTATTCACTTGTAAATTTCTTTTGGAATCTGGAAAATATTAAATTTAATCCAGAACATTTCTGCTATTTACTTTTCATTTCTTTTTATATCTTTTTCTTATTTGTTAGTTGAGTTATCCTCTAGGTATTTTTTGTTATTTTCTAACAAACAAATAGGGGTAGATTGAAAGGCATATGTCATAGCCTATTTGTTTATTCGAGGATTTAACTCAACTCAAATAAGAATGTAACAAGTAAATAGTGGTTCTATCGTCAAACAGATCTCTCAAAGTAACATCTGTCAAAGGATTAAGGAACATTGTTCATCTACAGACTTGAGGAATTAATTCACTGGAAAAAGTTCAAGAAATTGATCAAGCCTCAGTGATATAAATCAAGATTGTGGATTTAATCAAGTGTCAGAGATCTTGTCAGGGTATTAGATAATTACATGGATTTAATCTGAAAAAAATCAAGTTATTAAAGTAAAGACATGAAGAAACGTCACAGAAGTTAGTCACTCATGAACCAGACAGTACATCGAGTGTCAATATTGAAGTGGTGGAATTGATTCATAATTTTCAGAAGATTTTCAGAAGAATGGTTGCAGTTCAAGAGTAGTATTAATTCTCTATTAATTAATTAAGTCATATAATTTAATTAAGGAAATAAATTATATCTGCAAAGATTAATTTATTGATTAATTAAATTAATTGATTAATTAAATTAATTAATTAATTAATTTCGAATTAATATTATTGATTTTCAGAAGTGTAATTGAATTAAAATCAGTTTTAATTCAATAAGACAATTAAACTTAAACTGGCATGACAATCCAGATTGTCATACCGATTGTCATGCCAGGTCATTTTAATTGTCTCACCGAAAGTTCTAGCAGAGAGGAGAATAGTCTTGCCAGTTCAGTTTGATAGTCTTGCTAGTTCAATCTTTTATCTCACCGAAAGTCATGGTGGTTCAGCCGATTGTCTTGCTAGCTCAACAGATTGTCTCACCGATTGTCTCGCCAGTTCATTTGATTTCTGTTGATTGATTAAAAGACAACTGCAGCAAACATTCATTAAAAACCTACAACATTCATTACAGTTCAACCAATTAAAGAACACAGAGAAGCAGCAGTCGCAAACAAAGTTTAACTCTCAACTGCATTTCAGTTCATTTATTTCTAGTCATTAAAGTTAAATCTAAACCACTAGAAATCATTCTCTTGTTCTTGTGTAACTATCTAGCCGATCAAAATCCCTAGAACTTAATCTCAAATTGCTTCTAGCATTTGATCTTTTTATCAAAAAAATAGAAAAAGTTCATGTCGAATTTATTCTAGATTTGTGATAATTTATTTGAGATTAATTCCTTGTAATCGATACCGTGTTTGTAACACCTTTCAAGTTTAATAATAGTTTTATTTAACTTGAATTTTGTTTCACTTTTTTATTCCGCATTTAATTCGATTAAACGGTAAAGTTTGTATTCAACCCCCCCTTCTACAAATATATTGGGACCTAACACACACTTATCTTGATTCCACACACTCATATAATACATCTCATAATCATGATAAGCATGTTAGTAAGAACACTGGTAGATCAAAGACTATAAGCCCTTCTAAAGCTAGGAAAGTGGCACCTGTCTCCAAGCCCAAGAGCAAGTCTGTTGGTGCTTCTGAAAGTGACAAGAAAACAGTCAATGATAAAGCAAAAACTGTTAAGCTTGTCAATTCTGTTAAGAGAAATGTTATATATTCAAATGCTTCCAAGTCTTCTAGACCCAACTTAGTTTGTGTACTAAAGCAAACTTAATCATCTTTATTTTCAGGGCATTAAGCAGAAGAAGGTCATGTGGACTCTAGACAGTGGATGTTCAAGGCATATGACTAGAGATAGAGCCCTGCTATCAAAGGTGGTTGAGAAAGCTGGCCCAGTGGTAACTTTTGGAGAGGATAGCAAAGGTTATACTACGGGATATGGCTGTTTAGAAATTGACAATGTCATCATTGAAAAAATCTCCAGGGTTGAAGGTCTTATGCATAATCTCCTCAGTGTCAGTCAATTTTGTGACAAAGGATGCGAAGTATTGTTCAAGAAGGAGAAGTGTTTGATCTCTAATCAGAAGAATGAGAAGCAGACTCTCAATGGAGTTAGAAAGGGTGATTTGGTCGTAGCTGACTGGAATTTTGCAGATGGTCAATGTGCTTCTACGGTAAAGCTTCTCCAGATGAAAGTTGGTAATGGCATAAGAAGCTCTCCCACTTGAACTTCAAGACCATGAATTCTTTGGTTAAGAGGCAATTGGTGAGAGGATTGCCCGAGATGGAATTCAGTCATGATGGACTTTGTGAAGCATGTGAGAAGGGAAAGGAAAAGAGGGCATCACACAAGAAGAAGACAATGACTGACATCACTGAAGCACTACAACTCTTTCACATGGATTTGTTTGGCCCTATCAACGTCATGTATATGTCAAGGAAGAAATATGGCTTAGTGATTGTTGATGACTATTCCAAATACAGGTGGGTGTTATTCTTACATTCAAAGGATGAAGCACCTGATATGCTTATTGATCACATCTACAAGATTGAGTTGGAAGCTGGAGTGCATGTGCGAACTATTAGATCAGATAATGGAACAGAATTCAGAAATGTAAAGCTGAATGATTTCTATGTCGAGAAGGGCATCTCAAGACAGTTTTTAGCACCAAGGACACCACAACAAAATGGAGTGGTTGAGAAGAAGAATCAAACTTTGGTTGAAGCTGCAAGAACTATGCTTAATGAAGTCAATCATCCTACCTACTTCTGGGCTGAAGCAGTTAACACTGCATGCTATACTCAAAACAGAACCCTGATCAACAATGTTAGGAATATGTTTTGAACTTGATGATAAGTTAAACAAAACACCTTTATAGATTTAACTTAGTGAATTTTGTAGCTCTCGACGGATGATCTAATATAGTCCCGATGGATGAACTTTATAGTCCTGACGAATGACAATTTGACATCCATCGAGAGTGTAGCTTATATAACAATAAGAACTGTAGTACATTTCTGCAAATAACATGTTTTAGTCAAGTAGATTGTGTAGGGTTCTGTAAGTCATACTGTCTACTAGATTGATACACAGAATAGGTTGACTAATTGTAAATATGATATGTCTTGTAATTTTGTATAAGAGAAATAGAGTCAAGTGGCAAATAGACTCCCGATGGATGATCGACAAAGCTTCCGACGGATGACAAACATAGTCCCGGCGGATGATCAAATTCAAATAGTAGTTAAAAGTGACAACACATTCACATACGTTGGGTGTTTGCAAAAGGAATGTGGCAGCCTGTTAAGAAGGATTTCGAGAACAAAGAAACATTACCATTTCCATGTAATTGTGAAGATATACAAAGATGCTGGAATAGAGTAATGAAGTAGCATGAAGTTAGACTAGATATGTTTTGTTTTATTATCTTGTCTTATTATCATGTAAACTTGGTGATATATAAACCAAGTGTAGCAAGTAGAACAATTAACTAAGCAAATACATTTTTCTAGAGAAACATATCAAGCTGTATTCAGTAAGTATTTCACTGAAGTTTAGTTGTTCAAACTTGTAAGCAGCTGTGAGCTATTCAAATCTTCACAGAGTTCTCAATTTGATATATATATCTCTGGTGGATACTTTCAAATCCACCAGAAAGTTTTAAAAGCTTGTGTTTTTATTACTTAGTGTTTTAATTTCTATCACTCTTTTATTCCGCACCATTGCTAATCAAACACTGTTATATTTATCAAGTTAGAACTATTTCAAAATCTTGAAAAAGTAGCCAGAATTACATTCAACCCCCCTTCTGTAATTCTTGTTGTATTATTAGGGAATAACAATTGTTATCAGAGCAAGCTCTTGAAGAACAAATAGTATAAAGATCACAACAAACAACAAGATGAACAAAAAGGATGTTGGAGTAAAGATTCCATTTCTGGACAAAGACAACTATCACCACTGGAAGGTGAAGATGCGCCTACATCTTCTTTCCCAAGATGAGGCTTATATGGACTGCATAGAGAGAGGTCCTCATATACCAATGAGAGCTGCAACTGGCAATGAGCCATCTGTTCTAAAACCTAAGCATGAATGGTCAGACCCTGATATTGAGCAAGTCCAGAAGGATAAGAAGGCCATGAATATATTGTTCAATGGAGTTGATGGTTATATGTTTGATAAAATCTTTAACTGTAAAACAGCCAAGAGGTTTGGGACACAATCCAGATTTTTTGTGATGGTACTGAGCAAGTAAGGGAGAACAAGATGTCGCTATCTATTCAGCAATATGAGCATTTCCACTGTGAAAAAAGTGAGTCTCTCATTGATATTTTTAGTAGATTTCAAAAGCTACTAAATGCTCTGAAGTTGTATGGAAGAGTCTATCAAACAAAAGACTCTAACCTCAAGTTCCTTAGATCTCTTCCAAAGGAGTGGAAGCTAATGATGGTCTCATTGAGAAATTCACAGGAGTACAACGAGTTCACCTTGGAGAGACTATATGGCATCCTGAAAACCTATGAGCTTGAAATAGAGCAAGATGAAAGGATGGAGAAAGGAAGGAAGAAAGGAGGGTTCATAGCACTGGTTACTGAGTTAGAGAAGGAGGAAGAGATGAAGGTGGAAGTTGTTGAGTCTACACCAAAGGTCTGTGAAAGCAAGGGTAAAGGGCTGGTAGCTGAAAATGAAGATTAGTTGAGCCAAGATGACATGGATGATATTGATGAACATCTAGCATTCATATCTAGGAGATTTTCCAAGCTCAAATTCAAGAAGAATTTTGGAGCAGCTAAGCCAAACAGAAACATGGTTGATAAGTCAAAATTCAAGTATTTCAAATGTGGCTTGGCGGGTCATTTTTCCAGTGAATGTAGGAAGTTTGATTCCAGCAAAAAGAAGTTTGAGCCTGTTGATTATAAACATAAATACTTTGAGCTACTCAAACAAAAGGAAAGGGCTTTCATTACATAGGAGAATGATTGGGCAGTAGATGGAGTGGATGAAGATGAAGAAATAAGCTATGTCATTCTAGCCCTAATGGCCAAATCAAAGAAACCCTAAGGATAAGGCTGGTGAGATTAGTGTACCCAAGCCTAGCCACACCACAGTTTTCTAACAAACTGTGGTTGTTAATAAGGAAATCAGCTCAATTCTAGTTTCATACTCCCAAAAGGATGTTACTATTAAAACAACTCCCAACCAGGAGCACAAGCCAAGAGGGTTAGGGACACAAGTTCACCACAGACTTATGCCAGAAAGAAAAGATCTAAAACCCTTGGGGATGCACAGGGAACACACAATTGCAAACTGGAGCTAAAGACTCAGTCACTGCACCATCTCAAAATCAGCTTGATGTGGCTCAAATAAATATGGAGTCACAGCCAAAATCATTGACAATTGAAGCACCTGAAACACCAAATTCACCCACACACTCATTGGATGTAGATATGATTCATACATCACTTCCAAATTCTCCATCTTTAACTCTATTGGAGAAGCCAAAAATCCAAGCAAGTGAACATCATCTTTTAGATGATTTGTTGGCTCACTTGCCAATTCTTTCTGAGTCTATTGAGACATCTGTGCCCAAATTTCTTCTATTGAGACAGAGTCTACAATAGTCTTCACTCCAAACTCATTCATTTCTTCTATCCCAGTAGATATTGTTCATCCGTTGAGTAGTGATTGTATCCCGACGGAAGTGTCTAACAACAGTCATCCGTCGGCTAACCAAACTACTATCCTGATGGATGTTCCTCATCCGTCGGTACTCTCTGCACAACTTCAAATCCCAAAAATTGTCACAAGTGCAGATGACCTAGTAGTAGTATAATCACTCTTAGGACTGAGGGCGGGGAGTGAATTGAGTGAGTGGCTGGGTCGCTCCCAGGAAAAAGAAGAGGAAATGAGTGATCAAATGCAGACCATTTCTTCAGGTCTGGAAAAAGTGAGTGAGGGGAGTTCCACCTTAGTAGGTGAAGGTGAGGGTGTGAGGGTGGTGAGCCAAGGGGAGCCCTTGATGCAAGAATAGAGAGAAAATGAGAGAAATGCATGTACATGAGAAATAAGGATGGACATCATTGTTAGTGAGTCAATAAATGTCAATGATGCAGACAGAGAGAAACTATCTCAGCATGATCAAGCTGTCATAGATTCCATCTCTTTGGATGCTGAGACATTTACTCATCCTGTTCTAGCATATCAACTTTTGGCTTGACAGGGCAATGAAAATGCAGAAAAGATGCTGAACTTGGTGCATTCTACTCAATCAATGCAAAAAGCAAAGGATGCCATCACAGCCATGCCACCTCGAGCTGGTGATGATGTTGACTATGGTACTGGTGAATCTGCAGATTTCTTTGGAGATGATGGTGATGATAGTGAAGAGCTCATGGACATAGGGGGAGAAGCATGCCCTAGCTCTAGATCAAACATTCCTTCTTGGGTGTTTTCTAAAGAGTGTGATGAGCATCATTTCAAGAAAACTCTTTTCCACATCATCCAACAGACACACAATGCTCTTCAGGCCACTACCAATGCTAGCACCAAGAAGCTTGTACAGGTACATCTCAACTCTCTGCAACTACATCAAATCCAATCTCTTCAACACAACCAAGATGTCAGTTCAATCAAGACAGAGATTGACCAAGTGAAGAAGAGTGTCTTTGAAAGATTGGATGCTACATTTCCAAATACAACAATGCTTGACATCAATAGACAGTTGAGAAGAAATTCAAATCTTGTAGCTAAAGTGGATTCCTTGGACACTAGATTGTAAGTTGTGGAAGCCTCTCTAACAACCATTCATCTTCATCAAGCACAACAAACTCAGTTGCTACAAAACCTGGTGGCTACACAATCTTCTACCTCCACTCTACTTGATGATAACAAAAAGGGGGAGAAAGAATCAACAATTCAAGTCAGCCAAGAAGAGTTAACCAGTGAGGGGGAGCATGTGATAAATGTGCAGATTAGTCAAGTAATTGTTCCAGAAATTACTCTGCCAAAGTCACCAGTATTGGACATCATTGATCTGATCCAAATAGCAGTTGCTAAACTTGAGTCAAAGACAAATCACAAGATGCTTGATGTTGCAGCTATTGAGAAGGAACTAGATGAGAAATGGAAGAAGATTGATGCAGCTATTCAGGAGAAATTCGGTCAGCTACAGAAGCCAGACAAGACCTTTCATCACCATTCTCAAGTCAAACACATCTCAGTGCATGAAATGAGTCTAGGCAACTTGGAAAAAGGCCAAACTTCTTGCATCAAATCTTCAAAGGCAAATCTGGTCTTGAAGCCTAAAAGAAAATATTCAAAGTTCTCAGATAAAAATCCTGTGGATCTTTTGCTTAAGACACCTAGGATAGATGAACAAAAGCTGTTGGCTAAGTCAATTGCATTTTTCAAGGATCCAACTGATTCAGTACTTAAAAGAAGAATTGCCAAAATCTACAGAAATGGTAAGGAAATCTGCGTGGTGGCTAGACACCCTCTGTTTGTGGAAGCTAAGAAGGAAGAAAAAGGAGGGATCAAGCAAGAAAATAAGCAGGCTGCTCTAAATGCTAAGAAGCTCAAATAAAAGAAGGAGCAAGCTGCTATCTTGGCCAAACTTCAAGCTGTGAAGACTACAACAGAGATTTCTGCACAACCATCTATGATTACTGAAGCTAAAGATTAGAAAGTGCAAGATGCACCCCAACAGATAAAGAAACCAAGGTACAAGCAAAGAATCAAGAGAAAATTAGACTTTAGTGATGAGGAAATGGAAGACTACATTCCCAAACAGTCTATATCTAAAACTCAGTCATCCAAGCCACCAGTGGTACTAAAAGTATTCAAGGTAGATCCTACAAAGAACTTTCATGGTGAGCCCATAGTTCCCAAGGATGAGCCAATAGACTGGGAAAGTTTTCCAATTCCTGAACTCAACTTACCTGTCTTCAACAAGCCAAAGAAAATAAAGACTAGAACAATCAAGAAATTGAATCCTGTGACTCTTAGATCCAAGACCCTAACCAAATCTCAATCTACAGTCAACAAGGGAGACCTTTTATACATCTGTGACATCAAGGAGTTCTCTAAAATAAATCTCTACTTGGATGGATTGAAAGAAGTAAGAGGGATTGATGCTCACAGACATCTTCCTGAAAGGCTGGTGTTCAAGTACAAGGGAGGGAGAGAAATCACATGGCCACTTCACATGATTCTTCAAGAAAGCCAATTAGTTCTGATAAAAGTCTTCTCATCATTCAGGAAGAATTTTGGGTTCAATGTAACTGCAAGGAAAATGGTTCTAAAGAAGATAGAAGAACTGAGGAGTAATAAAACCAAGAATGCACTTCCAAGAACTCTTACAATCCCCTTAATAGGAAAGAGAGTGCATTTGAGGCCTTATTGGCTAATGGAATTCATGGATTATAAGGGAGTAAGAAGATTCTCAAGATTGGCTGATCAATTCAGTATCTCTAGCAATGAGACTCTTTTGGAAATGCAAGAAATGCTGGATCTATCTGAAGCTGATGAACTTGAATTCCATAGACAACTCCAGAATCAAATATAAGAAAACAACAGGAAGCTTGGGAAGAAATCCAGACAATCAAGGAAATAGAATCATCTGCTCAGGCTAGATGAGCACCTTGAAAATGATTGTGAGAACTCTTTGTACACTTTGCTTTGTTCAATTTTCAATAAAAATTGTAGCACTTATCAGTTTTATCTACTACTTTTTAATCTATATTTTTAGGGTGTTTTTTTATCATCAAGTTTCTCTTAATTTATGGCTACAATTCCAGTAGACATAAATTGGGGGAGATTGTTAGGAATATGTTGTGAACTTGATGATATGTTAAACAAAACACCTTAGTAGATTTAACTTGGTAAATTTTGTAGCTCTCGACAGATGATCTAATATAGTCCCGACGGATGACAATTTGACATACATTGAGAGTGTAGCTTATGTTACAATAAAAACTGTAGCATATTTCTGCAAACAACATGTTTTAGTTAAGTATATTGTGTAGGGTTCTATAAGTCATGTTGTCTACTAGATTGATATGCAGAATAGGTTGACTAATTGTAAATATGAGATGTCTTGTAATTTTGTGTAAGTGAAATAGATTTATGTGGCAAATAGACTCCCGACGGATGATCAACAAAGCTCCCGACGGGTGACAAACATAGTCCCGACGGATGATCAAATTCAAATAGTTGTTGATAGTGACAACCCATTCACATGCATTGGGTGTTTGTAAAAGGAATGTGGCAGTCTGTTAAGCATGATTTCGAGAACAAAGAAGCATTACCATTTCCATGCAATTGTGAAGATATTCAAAGATGCTGAATAGAGAAGTGAAGTAGCATGGAGTTAGACAAGATATGTTTTGTTTTATTATCTTGTCTTATTGTCATGTAAACTTGGTGATATATAAACCAAGTGTAGCAAGTAGAACAATTAACTAAGCAAATACATTTTTCCAGAGAAATATATCAAGCTGTATTCTGTAAGTATTTCTATGAAGTTTAGTTGTTCAAACTTGTAAGCAGTTGTGAGCTATTCAAAGCTTAACAGAGTTCTCAATTTGATATATATATATATATATCTCTGGTGGATACTTTCAAATCCACCAGAAAGTTTTAAAAGCTTATGTTTTTATTACTAAGAGTTTTGATTTCTATCACTCTTTTATTTCGCACCATTGCTAATCAAACACTGTTATATTTATCAAGTTAGAACTATTTCGAAATCTTGATAAAGTAGCCAGAATCACATTCAACCCCCCTTCTGTAATTCTTGTTGTATTGTTAGGGAATAACAAACAAGATGTACGAGAAGATCCCATATGAGTTAATGGCCAACAAGAAACTGTCGGTGAAATACTTTCACGTGTTTGGAGGAAGGTGCTTTGTACTTAAGGACGATGAGCATCTTGGAAAGTTTGATGCTAAAGCTGAAGAAGGTATCTTTTTGGGATATTCTATGGAGTCAAAGGCTTACAGGGTGTATATGATTAGTGATCAAAAGGTTGTGGAAATCCATAATTTAACATTTGATGATGCCAAGCTCCCATGTATTCAGAAGGAAGATCATAGTGATAATCTTGATGTTGAAGATCTTTTTGATGGAGAAGATGAACCTGAAGTTATTCCAGAAAACAATGACAATGGAAATGATCCTGAGGATCATAATTCTGATGCAGACTCTGAAGGTAATGGTCATGAGACAAGTAATGATAGTCACACTATCTCAGGGACTAGTCCTCAAGCCTCAGATTCTGGAGATCAAGCTGGAAATAACTTAGGGGGAGCAGAACAAGGAGAAGAACAAGGATCCGGTAGTCAGACACAACACGACTATGGAAATGCTGAGTCATCAAGGGCTAGTCTACCAAGACATAGAGTATGTAGTAAAGATCATTCTCGGAACTTGATACTCAGTAATCCAGATAGTGGAGTTAAGACTAGAAGAGCTACAGCAAATGAATGATCCTATTATGGGTTTCTATCTCAAATGAAGCCAAAGAAAGTAGATGAAGCTATTGGGGATCCTGATTGGGTGATTTCAATGCAAGAGGAACTCAATCAGTTCAAAAGACAGAAAATGTGGAAGCTTGTACCCAGACCTAAAGATAAATCAGTGACTGGAACAAAATGGGTTTTAGAAACAAGCTTGATGAAGATGCAGTAGTAACAAGGAAAAAGGTGATACTGGTTGTTAAGGGATATTCTCAAGAAGAAGGGATTGACTATGATGAAACCTTTGCACCATTTTCTAGACTTGAAGCCATTAGGATGTTTTTAGCAGTTGTAGCATATTCAAAATTCAAGGTATATCAGATGGATGTGAAAAGTGCTTTCCTGAATGGAGAGCTTGAAGAAGAGGTCTATGTGGAGCAACCTCCTGGTTTCATAGATACTGAGTTTGAAGATTTTGTATATTTTCTCTTCAAGGCTCTTTATGGTCTAAAGCAAGCGCCGAGAACATTGTATGACACTCTCTCAGAATTTCTACTTGAAAATGGTTTCACAAGAGGTGTCACAGATAAGACTCTGTTTCATAAGAATAATAAAAATGATATCATACTTGTGCAAGTCTATGTTGACGCCATTATATTTGGGTCTATGAATGATGCACTTTGTGCAAGGTTTTCTAATCTTATGCAGAGTAGGTACGAGATGAGTATGATGGGTGAGTTGAACTTCTTTCTTGGACTTCAAGTGAGTCAGAAGCCAGGTGGTGTCTTCATTTGTCAAATAAAGTACATAAGAGATCTTCTGAAGAAATATCAGTTGGAAGATTCAACACCTGCTAAGATTCCGATGGCAACTGCCACAAAACTTGATCAAGACAAGTCTGGTAAGAAGGTGGACATCACTTATTATCGAGGCATGATTGGATCATTACTCTACCTGACTACAAGTCATCCAGATATTATATTTGCTATATGCTTGTGTGTACGGTTCCAAGTTGATCCGAAGGAATATCATCTGGTAGCTGTCAAAAGAATTTTTAGATATCTGAAGGGTACACCTATCTAGGTATCTGGTATCCCAAAGATACAGGCTTTGATCTCATTGGCTATACAGATACTGATTACGCTGGTTGTAAGATTGATTGAAAGAGTACTTCGGGAAGCTGTCAGTTTCTTGGAAGAAGATTGGTTTCCTTGTTTAGTAAGAAGCAGCATTCAGTTTCTACTTCTACCACTGAAGCGGAATACATTGCTGCTGGAAGCTGCTCTTCTCAAATTATTTGGATGAGAAACCAACTCCGAGACTATGGACTTGATTTGAAGAATATTTCTATCTACTGTGACAACACAAGTGCCATAGCAATCTTAAACAATCCTGTTCAACATTCAAGGACCAAACATATTTGTATAAGGTATCATTTCATTCGAGAGCATATAATGAATGGTATTGTGGAACTTTATTATATTCCCACAACGGATCAAATTGCATACATTTTCAAAAAGACACTTGATGAACCTACCTTCAATAAGTTGGTTAGTGAACTTAGCATGTTGAATTTGTCTAATTAATTGTAAATCAACAAATAATTTGGTGCGGGTAAACTTTACTACCCTAATGATGATGTTTTGAGGGGAAAATAAGTTCACATATCTATTTCATTATATATATCCATGTTTGTAAACTTGTTTTGAAGCTAACTGAATACCATGTGTTACATGTTATATGCTAGTGGTAAGTAAATTAGAGTTTTTGATACAATATATGAGTTGTATGAATGTTTACATATTATATGTTTACTCTGATAAAAATACTCATGATATTGATATTTATTTTAGCGCACACACACACACACATCTCAGTATTGTTTGTACTCTGATCTAAGACCATGTAATCTTATTGTGATCTTATCATAACTCTGATTTATAGGTTTAGATCCTGCTTTAGATCCTGTGCAACTAGCTTGAGTACTCTGATTAGTTTTTGTGTGATTAAATCATGTATTTTGAGTAATTATGTATGATTTTTGAGCTTCAGACCCTAGGCAACTCTGACAACGGATTCCTTGGTCACTCTGATTCTCTATTTATGCTAGAATAACTCTGTTTATCTTGTGCTAGAATAAATAGCACATTCTCAAAGTCACTTTGATCGTCATAAAGACAAGATGGGTATTAGATACCAGAGTGATTGGCTTTAGTACAAGTGGGAGATTGAAAGAGATGTGTCCTAAGTCCAATCATGTATGATGATTTATGAATAACTTTTATGTAATCTGTTTTGATTTCATTGATATTAATAAAAGACTTGTTTTGGTCTTATTGCGGGCTTTATCTATTTAAGTGTTTAAATAAGATATACCATAATTTAGAGTAAAGTTTTTTATGGATTATGATGAGATCATAATAATGAGACCTAAAAGATGATAACTCTGAACTTAAATATTTCATGGTCGTAGGATTACTAACTGGTAATTAGTAATCCACAAAGATCGGTACATACTATGCTTGCTTCATTATGAAGGATGTCTGTTCTCATAGACATTTGTGTGGTGACACTATAGCTAGTATGTAGGTGCTTATTATAGAATAAGTTCACTGAACATGACTCACACAGCTGAAAAACTAATGAAGTTCACTCACGTGTCAACATATGTTCACATAGTGATAGTTGTACAAGTATCCTTAGATTTGAGGTCATCATAGTCATCTTGTGTACACTGAACTATACTTTGGTTTAGTTCTTAGTCTCCAGGGACAATAATAAGGGCTCTACTGGGTGTAGGAATTTGTACACGAAGATAGTGTATGATCAATAAAGGATCTACCCCTTCCAGTGAAAGAAAAAAGAATGTTTAATGCTGATCCACTTATGCTAGTTCAGGAATCTCTGGCCAGAGTGAATGAAATTAGAAAGGAGTTTCTAATTCACATTAGAACTAAGCGCATAGTAAATGGGAAAGCATATGATTAAATAAGATAAGCTTGACACGAGTTCCATGCCTTGTATTTAAATCATGACATTGCAGGGTAGAAGGAATTAATTGTACGGTAACAATTCACTGAATAGGTTCTTGGTATTCTAAGCAGTGAATTCGTATTATCCGGATAGTCGCGATATGCTGAGAAATATCCCTCATGATGTAGAATAAACATGATTAATTTATTAATTAATCATATTTAATAAATTAGAGAATTTATATACATAATGATAAAATAGTTTTATTATTATTTATTTCTACTACCGGCTTAATATTGAACCTACAGGGTCACACCATAAAAGAGAATGATTTAATGGTGGAGGAATTAATTAATAATGGCTGGTAATTATTTATTTGTGAAATAAATAATTAATTAGCAAATTTAATAATTGATTAAATGAGATTTAATTAATTATAAATTAATTAAGAAAAGTTCTTAATATTATTAATTAAGAATTTAATTTTGGAAATTAAATCAAGTGAGAGAATTATTTTTTTAAAGTGTTTAGAAAAGGGGTTAATGATTAAAAGGTGTTTTAATTATTAGTTAATTGGTTAATAAGAATAATCAATTAAAGGGTTAAGAATAATAATATTTTATGGAAAAATTTTCAGCTGAAAATTTTGCATATAAATATACTATTATAAACTCTATTTGCCTCAACCCAAATAATAAGACCTAATTCTAAAGTAGAAAAGAAAAGGAGGCAACTAATTCTCTCAACCTCTTCCTCCCTCCATTATTTTGATCTCTTGGTGGATACCGGTGGAGTGCTTCACAATTGAGGAGCAGCTGCTAGGGATCTCCATTCATCGTTCTTGGATCGCTATTAAAGGTTAGTAATCGATTTCTCGATTTATTCACGATTTGTATGCGTTTATATGGATTTTATATCAAGAAAATGTTTTACCATGGTTCTGTGATGAATAAAATCCTACAATGGTATCAGAGCATAGGTTGTATGCATATAGATCTGTGATAAAAAATTCAGAATTTTATGATCTTGTATGAATTTATTATGATTTTTGCAAATTATATCATGGATTAATTATGGTTGAATTAGAAATTGTTTCTCAAAATGATTTTGACTGTAGATCTGGGTTCTACAAGTGTTGTAGATCGTCTGGGTATTTTTTTCATAATTTTCTGATGTGTGGATTAATTATTATGATTTTTTGAAGTTGTTTTAATTAAAATTCGTAATTAAATATGTATATATATATGTAATCTGTTATGTATATATATATATATATGTTATATCCTGCTGTAATCAGGAAAAGGTGGGTGGCACGGCGTTCTAAAAAGCGGCGGCGGCGGCTGTTAATAATAATAAAAAAAAGCAGAAGCTGACAGGCGCATGAGAGAAAGGAACAGGCGCGTGCAGCGCACGCGGGGAAAGGGGGTGTCGCGCATTCCGGGAATGCGTACACCCTGTGGCGCATTCACGGAATGCGTTACACCTTTTAATGGCTTAAAAGGGGTAATGCGTTATAGGGCTTGTAACGCGTTCCTATAATGCGTTACATCCAATCTGTTTTTTTTTTAATTTGATTTCTGGGAGTTTCGTAACTCCGTTTTGGGCGTGCAATATATCGTTGGATTCGTTTTTCCGAGACGGATCTAATGGAGTGGTCAAATTTTTTTTTTATATAAAAGTTTTGAACTTTTTATATTCCCAAAAGTGTTTTAAAGCATGTTTTAAAGCATGTTTTAAAGCATGTTTTAATTGCTTTTAAATGCTATAATAAATTCATACATCATTATATCAATGTGTGACATGATATTGCTTGCATGCTTACTTGTTTATTTATTTTTATATATGAGATATATGCCTATGTTTACCATGCAATGATAGATTTAGGTGAACTTAAATCAATATAAGGCGTGCTCTAGAAAATCTAGAATATGAATCGTTTCTTGCCTTAACAATAATATTATGAATACAATCATGAGATTCTTGTGTTTATGAAACACGTAATTAAATATGAATTTTCAATATTGAGAGAAAGGATGATTCTGTCAAAAGCAGATTTCTATCTGTAAGAAAGGGGTATTAAGTGACGCCTCTTGACAATGCTCCCCCCAATCTGAGAATCATCTGATTATCGATTATTGATTTGAAATATTTAATTTAAAAGGAAGAATCTCTTTATAATATGATTATGATTATAACATAATATAATCCCTCTAAAATTAAATAATATCAAGTAGTAATTGGCCAATGACACAACAGGCTTATGTCGGTCAAAGCCTTCCAACATGGTAGAAAGTAGTTCTTATTTTTAAATCATTGTCGTTTCGTGCTACAGCCGAGGGCTTTGATTTCGAAACAAGAAATACTTGTCTATTACATAGAGATGTGTACATTGAATTAGAATCTAAAGGTCGTTACGTGCTGCAGCCGTGGGCCGTTGGAGACTGATTCAATTGTACGAAATGTTGGGTTAGACTTGACTTAGAATATTGAGTCTGTCGTGCTACAGCCGTGACTCAATTATTCAAGAGGCTAAAGTTTTATTAGGGAATAACATAAGATGTAATTGACAAGAGTTGTCTATCTATTGAACATCACATGACGTTTCGTGCTATAGTCGAGGTTGTGTGATGGAATATAGGATCCCTATTCCCACTAGCATTATGAATGCTTAATTTTTCACTTAAGGGGGTTATATAATTTAGATAAACTAGTGGGAGCCACTTATACATAAAGACCCGATTCATATAGTGTTTTGAAATGAAATTGAATATTTGCTAAGTGTTGTTATGTGTTCATCATTTACAGATTTACTATATACGTTATGTCTTCTGCACTATCACTCCGGAGTATACTAGATGCTCACAAGTTGACTGGTCCTAATTTTGCTGACTCGCTTCGAAACTTGAGAATTGTTCTCAGGGTTGAGAAGCTAGAATATGTGCTTGACTCACCTAAGCCTACTGAACCTGTTAGCGATGCACATAATGATGAACATGTTGTGTATCGTAAGTGGATAGATGATGCAAATGTTGCTCAATGCATCGTGCTAGCTTCCATGAACATTGAGCTACAGAAGCAGCATGAGCATATGGATGCTCACACTATCCTTATGCATATACAAGAGTTGTATGATGTGGCAGGGAGGATAACTCGATATGAGATATCGAAGGAGCTGTTCGGTTGTAGGATGTCTGAGGGATCATCTGTGAATGACCATGTACTTAAGATGATCAATTTGATTGAACGTCTTGGATAACTTGGTTTTGCCATGGATGGGGAGCTGAGCCAAGACTTGGTGTTGCAATCACTTCCGGGTTCGTTCTCGCAGTTTGTTATGAACTTTCACATGAATAAGCTGGATGTTAGCCTGTCTGAACTCCACAACATGTTGAAGACTGCGGAATCGAATTTTCCCCCTAAGAAGAGTTCTGTTCTTCTAATTGGTGAAGGTTCCAATCCTAAGAAAAGGAAGAAGAACCCTTCTAAGAAGAAAAACGTAGGTGAAAAAAATCCGGTTCCACCAAAAGCTGAAGACCCCAAGAGCAAAGCTGTTTGCTTTCACTGTAACAAAGTGGGGCACTGGAAGAGGAACTGCAAGGTTTACCTTGCATAATTGAAGAAGAAGAAGTGTAGTGAGACTACCGCTTCTGTTTCAGGTATGTTAATGATTAAATTGAATATGTCATTAAATCAAATTTCTACTTGGGTATTAGATACCGCCTGTGGTTCTCATATTTGCAATTCGTTACAGGGACTAAGGAGAAGTAGGACTCTTGAAGAAGAGGAGGTGATTCTACGGATGGGAAATGGAGCAAGAGTTGCTGCTGAAGCTGTAGGATCATTTCATTTACATATGCCTATGGGCAAGACTATTATTTTAAATAATTGTTATTTTGTTCCCTCAATTATGAGGAATATTATTTCTATTCCCATGTTAGACTTGGCTGGATTTTTGTTTGTTATTCAGAATAATAAATGTTCAATTCTTAGAGATAATGTTATTTATGGAAGTGGTATTATAAACAATGGTCTGTATGTATGTGACGTAGAGCATAATTTTCTATAAATTGAACATACTAATAAAAGAAAAAGGGATGATGAAAATCTTACTTTCTTGTGGCACTGCAGACTTGGTCATATTAGTTAAAATAGACTGCGAACATTGCATAAGGAAGGGTTACTTGACCCCTTTGATTTTGAATCATATCCTACATGCGAGTCTTGTCTATTGGGTAAAATGACCAAATCTCCATTTAGTGGACATGGAGAGAGGGCTGCAGATTTGCTAGGATTGGTACACACAGATGTATATGGACCAATGTCTACGCAAGCCATGGGTGGATTTTCATACTTCATTACTTTCATAGATGATCGATCTAGATTCAGATATGTGTATTTGATGAAACACAAGTCTGAAGCCTTTGAAAAGTTCAAAGAATATAAGTATGAAGTGGAGAAACAAACCAAACATAGTATTATATCTCTTCGATCAGATCGAGGTGGTGAATACTTGAATGGAGAGTTTCTAGCTTATCTCAAAGAAAATGGTATAGTCTCCCAGTGGACTCCTCCATATACTCCACAGCTGAATGGGGTATCTGAAAGGAGAAATTGAATTTTGTTAGACATGGTTCGGTCCATGATGAGCTATGCGAATCTTCCAGTATTCCTGTGGGGTTATGCATTGGAAACCTCAACATATTTACTGAATAAGGTGCCTTCCAAATCTGTTCCTCAAACTCCATATGAGATATGGAAAGAAAGGAAACCGAGTCTTAAACACGTTAAGATTTGGGGATGTCCAGATTATGTCAAGAAAGTTGACCCAGATAAGATGGAATCTCGATCCGTAAAATGTAATTTTGTGGGATATCCTAAAGAGACTTTAGGGTATTACTTTTACACCGATCATAGGGTGTTTGTCTCCAGACATGCTACCTTCTTGGAAAAGCAGTTTATCCTTGTTTAACTTGATGAAGTTCAAGAAGCATAAACTACTACGGTTTAAGTAGAAACACCTATTCAGACTGAACAACCTTCTGTGGAACAGCCCATTCGTAGGACAGAGAGAGTGTCTCGCGAACCTGAGAGGTATTATGGCCTTGTCATTGAGAATGACAATGAGTTGTCAATAATTGATGATGACGACCCTATGACCTATAATGAGGCTATGAGTAGTGTTGACTCAGAGAAATGGCAAAGTGCCATGAAATCCGAAATGGAATCTATGTATTCCAACCAAGTATGGACTTTGGTTGAAGCACCTGAGGGTGTGAAGCCTATTGAGTACAAATGGGTATACAAAAGAAATATTGGAGCAGATGGCCAGGTGGAGACCTATAAGGCCAGGCTCGTGTCTAAAGGATTCAAACAAAGGCAAGGGATTGACTTTGATGAAACTTTTTCACCTATAGCCCTGTTAAAATAAATTCAGATTTTGCTTGCGATTGCTGCTTACTACAACTATGAGATCTGGTAAATGGACGTGAAAACGGCCTTCCTCAATGGAAAACTTGAAGAGGAAGTGTATATGAAACAACCATAAGGTTTTCTTTCCAAAGGAAATGAACACCCAGTGTGTAAGCTGCTGCGAACCATATATGGTTTAAAGCAAGCTTCTCGTAGATGGAACATCCGTTTTTATGAGACAATCAAAGAGTTTGGATTTATCAAAAACATAGATGAACCATGTGTCTACAAGAAGGTTAGTGGGAGCGCGGTGACATTTCTTGTATTGTATGTGGATGACATACTTCTTATAGGAAATGATATACCGATGCTGCAATCAGTCAAAGTGTGGCTATCGAAGAACTTTACTATGAAGGACTTGGGAGAAATATCCTACATTCTCAGTATGAAGATCAATAGAGATAGATCTAGAAGAATGATAGGTCTTACCCAGGGTACATACATCCAGAAAGTGCTTAAAAGGTTTAACATGGAAAACTCCAAAAGAGGTCTCATACCGATGAGCCATGGAGTGTCCCTTTCTGAAAAGATGTCTCCTAAGACACCTAAGGAAAGAGAGCGTATGAGTAAGATTCCTTATGCTTCAGCAATAGGATCTATCATGTACGCGATGTTATGTACTAGGCCTGATGTTGCTTATTCAATAAGTGTGACGAGCAGATATCAGTCCGATCTAGGTGAAGACCACTGGAAAGCAGTGAAGAACATCCTTAAGTACTTGCGAAGGACTAAGGATATTTTTCTTGTTTTTGTTGGTGAATCTGAGTTGAAAATAGAGGGTTATACTGACTCTAGTTTTCAATCAGAAAGTGATGATAGCAAATCCATGTCAGGGTATGTGTTTACTCTGAATGGTGGTGCGATTAGTTGGAAGAGTTCCAAACAGTCTACAACGGCTGACTCCACAGCGGAAGAAGAATATATAGCTGCAAGTGAGGCTGCAAAAGAAGCCGTTTGGATGAGGAAATTTGTTTTCGAGTTGGGAGTTGTTCCTAGCATTGAGGAGCCTATTGTGTTGTATTGTGATAACAACGCAGCAATAGCACAAGCTAAGGAACCAAGATCTCATAAGAATTCCAAGCATGCCCTGCGGCGCTTTCATCTGATTAGGGAGTTTGTTGAAAGAGGAGATGTCAACGTCAAGAGAGTTGACACACATAACAATATAGCAGACCCTTTAACAAAGCCACTTTCTCAAAGTCACTTTGTTCGTCATAAAGACAAGATGGGTATTAGATACCAGAGTGATTGGATTTAGTACAAGTGGGAGATTGAAAGAGATGTGTCCTAAGTCTAATCATGTATGATGATTTAGGAATAACTTTTATGTAATCTGTTTTGATTTCATTGATATTAATAAAAGACTTGTTTTGGTCTTATTGCGGGCTTTATCTATTTAAATGTTTAAATAAGATATACCATAGTTTAGAGTAAAGTTTTTTATGGATTATGATGAGATCGTAATAATGAGACCTAAAAGATGATAACTCTGAACTTAAATATTTCCAGGTCATAGGATTACTAACTGGTAATTAGTAATCCGCAAAGATCGGTACATACTATGCTTGCTTCATTATGAAAGATGTCTGTTCTCATAGACATTTGTGTGGTGACACTATAGCTAGTATGTAGGTGCTTATTATAATATAAGTTTACTGAACATGACTCACACAGCTGAACAACTGATGGAGTTCACTCACGTGTCAGCAGATGTTCACATAGTGATAGTTGTACAAGTATCCTTAGACTTGAGGTCATCATAGTCATCTTGTGTACACTGAACTATACTTTGGTTTAGTTCTTAGTCTCCAGGGATAATAATAAGGGCTCTACTGGGTGTAGGAATTTGTACAGGAAGATAGTGTATAATCAATAAAGGATCTACCCCTTCCAGTGAAAGGAAGAGAATGTTCAATGCTGATCCACTTATGCTAGTTCAGGAATCTCTGGCCAGAGTGAATGAAATTAGAAAGGAGTTTCTAATTCACATTAGAACTAAGCATAGTAAATGGGAAAGCATATGATTAAATAAGATAGGCTTGACACGAGTTCCATGCCTTGTATTTAAATCATGACATTGCAGGGTAGAAGGAATTAATTGTACGGTAACAATTCACTGAATAGGTTCTTGGTATTCTAAGCAGTGAATTCGTATTATCCGGATAGTCGCGATATGCTGAGAAATATCCCTCATGATGTAGAATAAACATGATTAATTTATTAATTAATCATATTTAATAAATTAGAGAATTTATTTAAATAATGATAAAATAGTTTTATTATTATTTATTTCTACTACCAGCTTAATATTGAACCTACAGGGTCACACCATAAAAGAGAATGATTTAATGGTGGAGGAATTAATTAATAATGGCTGGTAATTATTTATTTGTGAAATAAATAATTAATTAGAAAATTTAATAATTGATTAAATGAGATTTAATTAATTATAAATTAATTAAGAAAAGTTCTTAATATTATTAATTAAGAATTTAATTTTGGAAATTAAATCAAGTGAGAGAATTATTTTTCTAAAGTGTTTAGAAAAGGGGTTAATGATTAAAAGGTGTTTTAATTATTAGTTAATTGGTTAATAAGAATAATCAATTAAAGGGTTAATAATAATAATATTTTATGGAAAAAATTTCAGCTGAAAATTTTGCCTATAAATATACTATTATAAACCCTATTTGCCTCAACCCAAATAATAAACCCTAATTCTAAAGTAGAAAAGAAAAGGAGGCAACTAATTCTCTCAACCTCTTCCTCTCTCCATTATTTTGATCTCTTGGTGGATACCGGTGGAGTGCTTCACAATTGAAGAGCAACTGCTAGGGATCTCCATTCATCGTTCTTGGATCGCTATTAAAGGTTAGTAATCGATCCCTCGATTTATTCACGATTTGTATGCGTTTATATGGATTTTATATCAAGAAAATGTTTTACCATGCTTCTGTGATGAATAAAATCCTACAATGACAACGATTAGTTCATGATCGAACACATCATCACCATGGGTTCCAATGAACACATTATAATAAATAAGTTCACAATACTACGAGATAATATAAAAGTACTAGGGTTTAGAATAAATCAAAAACAAGCATCCAAAAGTATCGCCTAAATCGAAGAATACAAAAGTGAAAACTAAATCTTCTTCTCTTTATCCGTCTCGTGTGCTCTTGGTCTTCTCTATGTTCTCCCTGGTTTCCTCCTTATTAAAAATGTCTACTTTTCATTATATATAAGCCCCCGGTTGACCTGGACTCTTAAATCACCCAATCAGACTCAAATCAGGATTCTGTAGTAAGTGTATGACGCGGGCATGCTGTCTTACTGGATTAACTGGCGCGGGTGCGCTCCTTCAAGTGCGGGCGCGCTCCTTCAGGAGCGGGCACACTTGATTTCTGTAGAAAACTCTGTAGTTTCTTATTTTGTGCTTTGATTTTCTTGCAAACCTCCGCAACTCCATTCCCTGATCTCTTATCAATATAAAATCAATTGAAAGCTCATTAACACCTCCGACTAGTGCCCTGAAATGACTCAACACAAAACACATCAAAAATACCAAAAACTTGAGTCCAAAACATCAACTTAAGCTGATATGAAGTGTTCCAAGTGGATATAAAATCCACTTATCATTATTCTCTCAAAAGGATATAGAGCTGAAAAGGCATATAAATAGTTACTATGTGCATTCTCCCACCAGAATGTTATCTATTAAAAATTCGCCTATTATCCAGGGCATCTGTATAAGAGTCACTACCCCTTGGTTAATATATTTCCAATGCACATGTGAGATTCACACACACAAGGAATGTATTAACATAGCAATCATTGTTAAACCATATCAAGGTCAATGGAAATGGTTGAAATCTTGGATCATGTTTCTGCTCTTTATCTCTGATCTTGAATAAGAACATATGATCCTGGAAGTTGCTCTATTTTAATTATTAGATCCTAGTCTATGATATGTGAAATGATCTTGGACTCTGATCTTTTGGGTTAAGATCTTGGAGACTCTGATAAGTCCTCACAGAATTTAGAAGAAATATTTGATCCCTAATGGCATATCATTGATCATTGGTTATCTTCCCAGAATTTAAATCTGGAAATGATTTTGACTTGTGCAGCTCGTAAATAAGGACTCGGATATTATCTGACGAGTTTATGAGGGATACTTCTTCATGGAAGTTGAGGGATATCAGGAATTCTGCCACTTGAAAGAATCCTAATTTCCCCTCTCAGAAGTAACATTTCTCAATCTCTTGACTGAGAGTTTCCATCCTTGAAGGCGGAAGGCAACTTTTCTATGAAAAGGATTTCCTTGCAGGTACACTTGGATGTTTGGAGCTTTGAGTGAGTGACACACTATGAGACTGAGTGACAAACACTTGAGTGTAGAGTGGAGTGAAACACAATGTGAGATCACTAAACAGAAATCACACACTTGCACTGTGAGGAATTGGTTATCAAATAATTTCTTCACTTGGTTGGTTGATCCTAAGGTGCTACTCTGGATACATTTTGAAGGATTACTCAACTAAAAGGGAAATATTGTAAAGAGATTATGGACTAATAGTCTTTCTGAAACTAAGAAGAGGGATTTCTAACTTTATTATACTAAGGAAGGGATTCTTCATCTTAGGGGGAGAGATTGTTAGAAATATGTTGTGAACTTGATGATAAGTTAAACAAAACACCTTAGTAGATTTAACTTAGTGAGTTTTGTAGCTCTCGACGTATGTTTTATTATAGTCCCGACGGATAACTAAACATCCATCGAGAGTGTAGCTTATGTAATAATAAGTATTGTAGCACATCTCTGCAAACAACAAAGTTTTAGTCTGGTAGATCCTTTAGGATTTTCTAAGTCATGTTGACTACTAGATTGATATGCAGAATAGGTTGGCTAATTGTAAATATAAGATGTCTTGTAATTTTGTATAAGTGAAATGGAGTCAAGTGACAGATAGACTCCCGGTGGATGATCTACAAGGCTCCCGGCGGATGATCATATTCAAAATAGTTGTTGATAGTGACAACACAGTCACATGCGTCAGGTGTTTGCAAAAGGAATGTGGCAGCCTGTTAAGCAGGATTTTAAGAACAAAGAAGCATTACCATTTCCATGCAAATGTGAAGATATTCAAAGATACTGGATAGAGTAATGTTGTAACATGATATTAGACTAGATTCATTTTGTTTTATTGTCTTGTCTTATTGTCATGTAACTTGGTGATATATAAACCAAGTGCAGCAAGTAGAACAATTAACAAAGCAAGCACATTTTTCAGAAGAGATAAATAAAGCTATACTTATTAAGAATTTCTCTGTAGTTTGTTTGTTCAGTTGTAAAAGCAGTTGTGTGCTATTCAAAGCATTACAGAGTTCTCAATCTGATATATATATATAAATCTAGTAGATACTTTCAAATCCACCAGAAAGTTTTAAAGCTTGTTTTTATTACTTGGTGTTTTGATTTCTATTTTTCTTCTATTCTGCACTACTGTAAATCAAACACTGTTATATATATTGAGTTAGAACAATTTTACAATTAGAAAAGGAGTCAGAATTACATTCAACCCCCCTGTAATTCTTGTTGTATTGTTAGGGATTAACAATTGGTATCAGAGCAAGCTCTTGAAGTACAAAGAGTGTAAAATTCACAACAATTAACAAGATGAACAAAAAGGATGTTGGAGTTAAAATTCCATTTCTGGATAAAGACAACTATCACCACTGGAAAGTGAAGATGCACCTACATCTTCTCTCTCAAGATGAAGCTTATGTGGATTTCATTGAAAAAGGTCCTCATGTCCCTATGAGAGCTGCCACAGGGAATGAACCATCAGTTCCAAAACCTAGGCATGAATGGTCTGATCCAGACATTGAACAAGTCAGGATAGATAAGAAGGCCATGAACATACTGTTTAATAGTGTTGATGGTGATATGTTTGACAACATCATTAATTGTAAAACAACTAAAGAAGTTTGGGACACAATACAGATTATTTGTGATGGTACTGAGCAAGTAAGGGAGAACAAGATGCAGCTCCTGATTCAGCAATATGAGCATTTTCACTGTGAAGAAAGTGAGTCACTCACTAATATTTTCAGTAGGTTTCAAAAACTGTTGAATGCTCTAAAACTGCATGGAAGAGTCTATCAGACAAAAGACTCTAACCTCAAGTTCCTTAGATCTCTCCCAAAAGAGTGGAAGCCAATGACAGTCTCACTGAGAGATTCACAAGATTACAAGGAGTTCACCTTGGAGAGACTGTATGGCATCCTGAAAACCTATGATCTTGAAATAGAGCAAGATGAAAGGATGGAGAAAGGAAGGAACAAGGGAGGATCCATTGCACTTATTGTTGATTTGGAAAAGGAAAAAGAAATGAAGGTGGAAGCTGTTGAGTCTACATCAAAGGTCTGTGAAAGCAAGGGTAAAGGGCTGGTAGCTGAAAATGAAGAACAATTAATCCAAGATGACATGGATGATATTGATGAGCATCTAGCATTCTTATCTAGGAGATTTTCCAAGCTCAAATTCAAGAAGAATTTTGGAGCAGCCAAGCCAAACAGAAACATGGTTGATAAGTCAAAATTCAAATGTTTCAAATGTGGCTTCTGTCACAACCCAACTTTAACAAAAGAAAACTATATGAATAATTACAATAGTTAATAAATGGAAATATATACACCGAAACCAAGATCTTACAGTTTAGGGTTTGGAACAGCCCAATACTATTAACTATTACAACCTGATTTCAATATCGAGTCCTCACACAAAATGATCACTAATCTACGTGAGCTCGAACATACGAATCAGCATCACAAGTCTTACATGCTGTCTGATTGAATCTAACAATATCTGCTAGCTAAAATATCAGGGTGAAAGCAAGTAGTGAGTCAAATGCTCAACAAGTGCTATAATATACATAAACATAATAAAATAACAATGGAAATGAAAGATTCAACCATATAGTGACAAGAGATAAACTTTCAGGGTGATGGCATCTTTTATTTGTAACAAAACAATTAGAAACCATTTCTTTATTAAAACCATTTTATGACGTTACGGATTACAGCCGGTGATTAGCCACGAAGTAATCCCGAACCTCGCTGGGTTCTAGAACATTAGTGGGATCCCTAGGAAACCTTTAAGCCTATAATTTAAAAGCGGAAAGGACTTGCGTCTCAGTCCAGATCCACTATCTAAAGAAAACATTTGTCCCCCTTTGGGACTGAAAATCCACTTTTAACTTTTTATTTTAAAAACTGATGCCAAGTGACGGTTAATTTCTTAAACAGTGAACATCTTTATCAAGGGTTCTAGATCAACTTCGAAGCACATGTAATAGGTTCAATAAACTTTAAGGGCATGATCAATTAGAATGATAACTTATCGAATGGAATTGCAAAGTTTCTATTCACAAGGGATTTGGTATTGCGGTTTAACAGGGTTATTGGATAGTATAAAGGAACTAAGTCGAACTAGGTTCAATGTAGTGGTTCCAGATAAGACATAGGTATTTAAAATATAAATGTTAGGTCACACAAACTCTGTAGAAGGGGGTTGAATACAGTGTTTAATACAATCAAATCGATTTTAAACACAAGTAACAGTAAATAGATATATTCAACAAGATAAACTCTGTTACAATGGAACTGTTCTCTCTCAGTGAAGAACAAATATCACTAAGAGCTGCTAGGTTATAATGTATAATCTTCTCGATAATGATAACACATATAGTGTAAACCCAAAGTCTGCGTTTATATAGTACACAGTTACAATATAACTTCTAATTGATATGGAATATAATTATGTCTCCTAAAATATATCAATCAGATATCTTCTACAAGTCTTCCAGTCTTTTAACTCTTTCCATGCATATCTTCTTTTGTTTTAGTCTCGATCTTCTACTATAAATCAGCTTCCTTCCTTATATGAAAGTCTTCCCGCACTTAAGTTCTGATATGACCTTAAGTTCTGATATTAAGTTCTGACTTCCAGTAAGTCGTGATTCCAGTAAGTCCTGATATGTCCTGTTTATTAAGATCTACAAACTAAACATGAATCATATTAGACATGACATCTCAAATATATCTAACAATCTCCCCCAACTTGTAAATTATTCAAAATATAAAAGTTAATAGATTTGATGATGTCAAAAACATTTAAGAACAAATGCAATAAGAGTTTAACTAGATAACTAACTACAACTTACAGTCCTTGTAGCTTTTACCAATCTCACTGAGTCAATTTGAATCCATGATGATTCTTGACAAAGCTTGATATCAGCTCTTCTTCTTTAATCCTCAGGACATGAGAGAGTGTAGTCTTAACTTGCTTTATCTCTTCATTCTGACTTCAAATCTAATAGATTGCAGTCCTTAAAGAAGAGATATGATTTTTTCTAAACCATCATTCAGTCTTATTACCCTGGATGAGAAGAATCTTCATTGTAGCACAGACATTTCTCATTCAGTAACACTTCAAGCTTAGCAGAATTCTTCTTCATTAGAATTTCACTTCCATCATTTTCAACAATACTAGAAATGAATTCTATAACTCTTGAACCATAAATTCTTTCTTTATCTCTAATGGTCTTCAATATGAAGTTTGACCATCTCCTGGTAATATCAGACTTTACCTCTAAAAGGTAATGAAAGAATTGAAGTTCTTTCACTGATTTGTTTAATACATCTGATTCTGACATCTGATATGTCCTTCCATCTTCAAGAAATAGAATCAGATTTTCCTTTACATTGTGCTTGTCATGAGCATCCAGTACCACTTGAACAAAGATAACCTTATCAAGGTGTTTTAGTGTAACATCTTCAAAAGGTTTGTCAGTCAATAAAAATGGATCTCTAGTCAGCACTTCAACTCCTATTTTAATCTTAGCTTCATCAGAACCTAGTCCAGCTCTGTCTCTTACTTCTCTGGCTTTCAATCCAACAGTCATGAAATCAGATAACAACTGGCTTTTCTTTGCATCTGATGGTTTGACATTTTTCCATAGGAGTTTCTTTTTATCAGCTACTTTCATCTTGTCTAAATCAACTTGAGCACTGTTAGAGGTTGATTTGATGACTTTATCAGAACTTGTTGTTTCTGTTGTAGCTTGTAGTTCTTCACTTTGAATAACTTGAGCATTGTCAGAGGTTGTCTTTGATTCTTCAGAAATCTTCCTTCTTTTCAGAGTTTGAACATCTTTATCTCTAGCAAGAATATCATCAGTAACTTGAACCATTTTGCACACCGGCTTTATCAGAATTTGAGAAATTTTCATCTCCAGTGGCTTGATTAGTTCATCAACTTTTCCTTTCCCTTTGTCTTTGGGATCAATCTCAGATTGTGGTCTAGTCTTGGGTCTTGATGCCTCAGTACTTCTCCTTGATCACAATGCCTTTTCCCTTAGGCCTTGGAGGTTTCATTGCAAAATAAAATTTTGGATTTAGATTTTTCTTTTCAGCTTTAAATCTAGCTTCTTCCTCCTTGAGATTTTCTAAATCTATTCCTAGATTATGCTTCAGAAATAATCTTCTAGCAATTTCCTCATCAAGTGTCTGAATCTTGGGATCTTTGTAGTAGACATTAGTCTGCTTTCCCTTGAGCTTCAGATTTTGTATAAACCTTTGAGAATCTTGACTTCTACCTTGTATTAGAACATCAGGCTTTGTTATACTTTGCTCATCAGAACTTGATATCAGATTTTGAGTTTTCAGTACTTACTATCAGATTTTAAGTTTGAGCAGCTTCAGAACTTGTCCTCTTTTGAGTAGAAGATTTGCTTGCATCAGTAATTAGTTTCCCTGAAGAAACCTTGCTGCTCTGCTCTTTTCCTTGAACTTAACCTCAACCCTTACTAGGGTTTCCCTGGTGATCAGTTCATCATCTTTCTTCTTTAGTAATTGATCATTTGAGCATTTGGACTTAACTATCTTCTCCCCTTTTTTGGCATCATCTGAGAGTAGTAGTGAGAGAAGAAGTTCAACTGAAGATTGAATTTCATCCAATTGAGCCTGTTGAAAAGCTTGATTAGTCAGAACCTCAGTGATTTGGGCCTGTTGCTTCTCTTGAGCTTTCTCAATTGTTCTACTTTCTCAGAGATAGGCCCGATAAACCTCTTTTTGTCAAGCTTGTTCTCCATATCTAGCTTTTCAGCTTTTTCAAGAAGCTTAGCAACCTTTTCTTGAGTAGCATAGTGTAGACCTTGAAGGTTCTTGGTAGAAAGAGCTGTAATTTTGAGTTGTGTCTTGAAATCAACATTTGTGAGTAACTCATCAGCTTTACTAATATGGTCTGTCAATACTTTGGAGCTTGGAATGAAATCAGTGTCATTCCACTTCTTGGTCCACTCCACACCTCTGTGAGTATCTTCCCAAGGAATAGGAGCAGCTTGCTCAACAAACTTCTCAATTAGTGCCTCCTTTCCTAGAATGGGAGCAGGAGTATCAACAGAAATACTGTATTCTGAACTTGAGGAAGACTCATTATCTTCTGACAGTACTAGAGTGTGTGAAGCAACTGGAGATTCTGGAACAATCTCATCTAAATTCTGAGCATTAGAATTTATCTCCAGAATTGGTGTTGTTGGTGTAGATGGTATTTTAGCATTTAAGATTGGAGGGTTGACTTGAGATGACTGAGCTGCTATAGGAGCTTCCAAATAATGAATAGTAGGAGTATGCAGCCTGTTGATGTCAATTTCAGGACTTAAGCCTGAATTTTCAACTGTAATATCTTCATGAAGAGGAGAGACTGGAGGTATAACCATTATATCAGAAACAGTGTCTTGACCTTTAGCTGGAGGTGGCAGAGATTTAATGATAATTGGCTCTTTTAAGATCAGAGATTCCTGATCTCCTTCCTCAGCTTCTTCAGTATCTTCTGATGGAGACTAAGCATTATACCTCTTTGCCCTCATTTTCTTCAATCTCCTTGCCAATGAAGGGGTTGATTTAGCAGCATCAGAATTTACAGTTCTCTTTCTTTTCAAAGAATCAGAATCTTCAGCTACAGTTTCTTTCTGAGAAGTGACATTCTCAGCTTCAACTATCACAGGTTCTGATGCATGAGCATGTGCTTCCTTTTCACTATCAGATTCATCCCTGAGAATCATTTTCCTTCTCTTTTGTGGAGGTTGAGGAACAGACTTTGTCCTCTTAGGTTTGGAAGATGAACGTCTGATTGTATGTGCTGATGGTTGAGGTTGAGATGACTGTGTTGGTTTGAAATATGTCTTTTGGTGCCATTTCTGTAAGAAATAAGTGAGAAAATATATTGTGCACAAGGTGTTTGATAAAAGTCCTGTATGAAAAAGCTTTAGAGAATATTAGAGAGAGAGAGAGAGAATAAGAGAGATTAAAAATAGAAAAGTAGATAAAAGATCAGAAAATATTTTAACTCCCATATATATACTCTCTCCACTCAACAGTCCTTTTTAGAAGTAAAACAGACACTTGTACACCTGTCAGCCAGTAAATAGTTAAACCAGAGTTAGTGGGCACGGAAAATAAGCAATAATTACTGTGCACATGTAGTTTTTCACGACAAGCACGTTTACCACTAACCCAAATGATTATGGTTGATTTTATCTCACCTAATTATATTCTGATTAAATATGACCGTTACAGTATTTACCACAAATAAGTCAAGTAAAGAATAATACCATGTAAGCATCAGAGTTTCCATCAGGATTTAATATCAGAACTTGACTATTATCAGATTTTGACAGTCATCAGAACATGGCTTCTGTACTCAAAAAGTGAATGTCTTGTTCTGTGATTCTTCATACAAATACTGACTTGTGTCTTCAGAGTTTAATCATCAGAACTTCCATCAGAACTTGTCCTCAGAATTTATGCATATGACACTTAACTATTTATCTGAAACAACTTGATCACCACGGTAATTTTCATCATTCATATGGAGTGATAGTGTGTGCATTAGTAAAAATATCATATAAAGATTAAAGTCTGATAAACTTCAGTACATCTTAGAAATAAGGCATAGCTAAGAAAAGTGCTTAAAAGCTGTCATTAATAATGAAGTCTACTATAGGATAAATTTATGCATGAGTCCACCTCAACTATTTGTGCTTATTTTATGCATCTTTTGAAATTCCTTTTTACAGTGGCTTCTCAGTGTAAGTGAGTCACAACTGCTTATCAGAATTATTGCTATTATCAGAGTATTTCTCCAGTAATCAAAGAATGTGAAAAGTCACCAAGAAAATTTATTTGCTTTTCTAATGCATATTACTTAATACCAGCAATGCACTTGGGTCTTCCCTTCCACATATTTACCCTAGATCTCAAAAGAGTACCTGACTTTAATTTTCTTTTCTTTTCTTCAGATAAATGAGGATTATCAAGCATGTGGTTCATCCTTAAGATTTATAGACATCATAATTTGACAGATAAGAAGCACGAATCTAGTTTGTGACTTAGTAATAAGATACCAAAGTAAATTTGACTAAGCTCAAAATCAGAATTTACTTGTGTTAATGAGTTTCCACATAAACAACTAATTCAAATATGGGATTTCTAGTATGTTAAAGACTACTAGGTCAGCACCTATCACAGTATTCCTCATTGGATTAAATAGTCACTGAACATTCAAATCACTATTAGAGTATATAGATCCACATTATATAACAATCAACATTTAATGTATTTCAATTTAAGCACATATTACATGAAGATAAGAAAATCTGTAAACACTGATCATAAAGTCTGATGCATGAGAACAAAAACTAAGCAGATTTAGAGAAAGAACCTGAAACCATTCCAAGTTCATTTACCAGTCTTGTAAAAGTAGCTTCACATAGTGGTTTTGTGAAGATATCTGCTTGTTGTTGATCTGTTGGAACAAAATGCAATTCCACTGTACCTTCCATCACATGTTCCCTTATGAAGTGGTACCTAATGCTGATGTGCTTTGTCATTGAGTGTTGAACTGGACTACCTGTCATAGCAATAGCACTTTGATTATCACAGTAAATAGGTACTTTAGAAAATTCTAACCCATAATCCAGTAACTGATTCTTCATCCAAAGAATCTGTGCACAACAGCTTCTTGCAACAATATATTATGCTTCTGCAGTTGATGTGGAAATTGATTTATATTTCTTGCTAAACCAAGAAACTAATCCGCCTCCAAGAAATTGGTAGCTTCCACTAGTGCTTTTCCTGTCTATTTTGCATCCTGCAAAATCTGCATCTGCGTAACCTATTAGCTTAAAATTTGATTCTCTAGGATACCACAATCCTAGATCAGCTGTACCCTTGAGGTATTTGAAAATTCGTTTCACATCTATTAGATGAGGTTCTCTTGGATCAGCCTGAAATCTTACACAAAGACAGGTGGCATACATGATATCAGGTCTACTAGCAGTTAAATAGAGTAATGAGCTAATCATACCTCTGTAGTTAGTAATATCTACTGATGAACCAGTATCTTTATCTAACTTGGTTGCAGTGGCCATGGGAGTGGATGCAGTTGAACAGTCTTTCATTCTAAATTTCTTCAGTAAATTTCTGGTGTACTTGGATTGACAGATAAAAGTACCTTCTTCATTTTGCTTGAATTGAAGTCCCAGAAAATAACTAAGTTCTCCCATCATACTTATTTGATATCTTGACTGCATTAGCTTTATAAATCTTTCATAAAGCTTAGCATTAGTAGATCCAAATATGATATCATCAACATATGTCTGTACCAAAAGTAAGTCCTTTCCATGGTTGAGGTAGAACAGTGTTTTATCAATTGTGCCTCTGTGAAATCTACTATCCAGAAGGAATTGAGCTAAAGTCTCATACCATGCTCTTGGAGCTTGCTTAAGGCCATAAAGTGCTTTATCAATCCTGTAGACATGATTTGGAAATTTTGAATCTACAAAACCTGGAGGTTGTTCAATATATACCTCTTCTTCCAATTCTCCATTGAGAAAAACACTTTTCACATCCATTTGAAAGACTTTAAACTTCTTGTGAGCAGCATAAGCCAAAAAGATTCTTATGGCTTCCAATCTAGCAACTGGTGCAAATATTTCATCATAATCAATACCCTCATGTTGAGAGTAGCCTTTAGCAACCAGCCTTGCTTTGTTCCTTGTAATTATTCCATCACTGTCAGTTTTGTTTCTGAACACCCATTTTATGCCAACAACTGATCTGTTCTTTGGTCTTGACACTAGGGTCCGGACTTTTTTTATTTCAAATTCATTTAACTCTTCCTGCATTGCTTGCACCTAATCAGCATCTTGAAGAGCTTCTTCCACTTTCTTTGCTTCAGTCTGAGATAGAAAAGAGTGATAGAGACATTCATTTTATGTTGAAGTTCTAGTTCTGACACCTGCTTCAGGATCTCCAATTATCAAGTCAGGTGTATGTGATTTGGTCTACTTCCTTGCAGATGGAAGTTGATTTCTAGAACTAGATCCTCCCCCATGATCCATGCTATCTCCATCATCATTTTCTTATGCTCCCCCTGTAGTTATGCTCTCTGAGACTTCAGAAATTGAGTTAGATCCTTCAGGATTTGAAGTATCAGAGTTTCCAGAAGTATCAGAATTTGGCTCATCAGAATTTGATGAATCAGAACTTGAAGAGCCAGTGATAGGTTCTGATGCTTCTTGAGAGTCTTGAGTCGTGGTAGGATCTTCAGCTTGCTCCCCCTGGACAGGTGTATTTTCCTTTGGAGTTGACATCAGAATTTAACCCGTCAGAACTTATAGAATCAGGATTTAAGTCATCAGAGTTTACAGAATCAGAATTTAAATCTTCATTTTCAAATCTCAGCTGATCATGATCATTGAAATCTTCAAGTCCAGTAATCTTCTTATCATCAAAAGATACATTGATAGATTCCATGACAACCCTTGTTCTTAAATTGTAGACTCTGAAGGCTTTTATGGAAAGTGGATATGCAACAAAAATTCCTTCATCAGCTTTTAGATCAAATTTCGACAGCTGTTCAGGATGAGTCTTAAGAACAAACACTTACATCTTTTGATATTCTTTTTCACCGGAGTTCCTCAGTGTAAATGAGTCACAACTGCTTATCAGAATTTATGTTATTATTAGAGTATTTCTCCAGTAATCAAAGAATGTGAAAAGTCACCAAGAAAAATTTATTTTGCTTTTCTAATGCATATTACTTAATACCAGCAATGCACTTGGGTCTTCCCTTCCACATACATTTTTCTCTAGATCTCAAAGGAGTGCCTGATATTTATTTCTTTTCTTTACTTTTTCTTTTGATAAGTGAGGCTTATCGGCACTTAGTACATCCATAAGATTTACCAACATCAGAACTTAACAGATAAGAAGCATAATTCTAGTTTTTGACTTAGTAATAAGATACACAAAGTAAACCTAACTAAGCTCAATATCAGAATTTGCTTGTGTTAAAAGATTTCCAAATAAACAATTACTTCAAACATGGGATCTGTAGTATATTAGAGACTACTAGGTCAGCATCTAGCACAGTTATCCTCATTGGATTGAATAGTCACATAAACATTCATATCACTATCAGAGTTTAGAAATTCACATCAGAAAATAATCAGCACTTAGGTAAATTTCAATTTAAGCACAGATTACATAAAGATAGTAATATCTGTAAATACTAATTATAAGGTCTGATGTATCAGAACATAAACTAAACATATTTAGAGAAAGAACCTGAAACCATTCCAAGTTCATTTACCAATCTTGTAAAAGTAGCTTCACATAGTGGTTTTGTGAAGATATCTGCTAGTTGTTGATCTGTTGGAACAAAATGCAATTCCACTGTACCTTCCATCACATGTTCCCTTATGAAGTGGTACCTAATGCTGATGTGCTTTGTCATTGAGTGCTGAACTGGATTACCCGTCATAGCAATAACACTTTGATTATCACAGTAAATGGGTATTTTAGAATATGTTAACCCATAATCTAGTAACTGATTCTTCATCCAAAGAATTTATGCACAAAAGCTTCCTGCAGCAATGTACTCTGCGTCTGCAGTTGATGTGGAAATTGACTTTTGTTTCTTGCTAAACCAAGAAACTAATCCGCCTCCAAGAAATTGGCAGCTTCTACTAATGCTTTTCCTGTCTATTTTGCATCCTGCAAAATCTGCATCTGAGTAACCTATTAGCTTAAAATCTGATTCTCTAGGATACCACAATCCTAGATCAGCTCTACCCTTGAGGTACTTGAAAATTCTTTTAACAGCTATTAGATTATGTTCTCTTAGATTAGCCTGAAATCTTGCACAAAGACAGGTAGCATACATGATATCAGGTCTACTTGTAGTTAAATAGAGTAAAGAGCCAGTCATACCTCTGTAGTTAGTAATATCTATTGATGAACAAGTATCTTTATCTAAGTTGGTTGCAGTGGCCATGGGAGTGGATGCAGGTGAACAGTCTTGCATTCCAAATTTCTTGAGTAAATTTCTGGTGTACTTGGATTGACAGATAAAAGTACCTTCTTCATTTTGCTTGACTTAAAGTCCAAGAAAATAGCTAAGTTCTCCCATCATACTCATTTGATATCTTGACTGCATTAGCTTTACAAATCTTTCACAGAACTTGGCATTTGTAGAACCAAATACGATATCATCAACATATATCTGTACCAAAAGTAAGTCATTTTCATGGTTGAGGTAGAACATTGTTTTATCAATTGTACCTCTGTGAAATCCACTTTCCAGAAGAAATTGAGCTAAAGTCTCATACCATGCTCTAGGAGCTTGCTTAAGGCTATAAAGTGCTTTATCAATCCTGTAGACATGATTTGGAAATTTTGAATCTACAAAGCCTGGAGGTTGTTCAACATAAACCTCTTCTTCCAATTCTCCATTGAGAAAAGCACTTTTCACATCCATTTGAAAGACTTTAAACTTTTTGTGAGCAGCATAAGCCAAAAAGATTCTTATGGCTTCCAATCTAGCAACTGGTGCAAATGTTTCATCTTAATCAATACCCTCCTATTGAGAGTAGCCTTTAGCAACCAGCCTTGCTTTGTTCCTTGTAATTATTGTAACACCCTCCAAACCCGGGTCAGAAGTTTGAGGCTTACAACATACACCAAAATATTTAAACCTGTATATACAGTATTATATGCATTGACCCTTCTTTACACAACCACGGATTACAACAGGTTAAAGTATGAAAACAAGCCACAACCTTAACTTTTATTACATCGTACCAAATCCCAACTATTTCAATGTACAATTGATAATGATATCGTTCGTATAATCTTGCATAACTTCTCTACAATATAAAGCTCCTGCTAGCTCGATTCAACTTAACCTGGAATCCTAGCTCACACACTGGATTGGGAATCCTCGTTACCAACAATTTCCTTTTCAACTGTTGAAAACATAAAAAGATTTGCAAGAGTGAGCTAACTAGCTCAGCAAGTCATAATAGCAATAAATGAGGTTAAACAATAACCAATTGAAATGATTCAAAAGAATCAAGTTTCTAAATAAGCAATGATTAGAATTGGATATTCACTTTTCATTTTAAAAACCAAGGTTATGCTGCTTATCAGTCATGCACTAACCCCGAGCAAGGCTCCCAACTTTGCTCTATATACTGGATCCAAAGCACGCATTGGCCTATTATGACCACGAATCTGGCCCACATTTATAAAACCATCCAATTCTAAAACAATTCAAAATGATAACCAATGTAGTTCAATAAGCTGGATCATAAACAATATTTATCTTGAAGCACAAGGTGATTCTAAATAGCATGAAGTTATAACAAGAGATTCAAAAAGTTTGGCTTTCAATCAAGGAAAGAATCAGAAATTAGAAGACCAGGGGTTCAAGGGTTCCAAGTATTGGTCTTTTGTTAAACAAGGAATAAGGGTTGGTATATCAAGCAATTCAATATCAGAATTCAGTATGTGGTAGATATGTATTTGTGGAGTAGTATCGTATGTGTTTGGATAGTATCTGAAAATTCAACAATCAATGGTTTATGAAGAACAAGGCTTATGGCTTAAGATCAAGAAGAATCAGGGTTCAAGGTTAAATAGTTTAAAGCACTTGCAATATAAAACATGAATTATTTTGAATAATAGCGACATGTTATGAAAACAGTTCGAAAATATTTGCAATACATCTTGAAGAGAAGTTCAGAAGTACTTGCCTTATCATCGACGATTTCCACTTTACTTGTACTCATCTAACAGTTTTACTCATCAACCATTTTTCTTCTCTTTCTATGCCTTGCTTCTATTTATCAATCATTTTCCTTCTCTTTCTACGCTTTGATTCTATTTATAGATCACTGGTTTCCTTTTCTATGCCTCGCTGACTCTACTAGGTATCACAAGTATCTATCAATTATTCATACTCATATTATTCTAATCGTCACATAGACGTCATAAGTTTTTATCTACCCTTCGTTTCACCCAAATCCGATTTACGGATTAAAAGTTATGACTAAAACAGTCAAACAATAACCACATAGGCATATAACACATCAATCAGTTAGCATGTAGCACATAGCACGCAAGATATTCGATCAAAATAATTTTTCAAAGAAGATTCGGGGTCAAAATGATTTTTCAGGTATTTAATACGAATTTTTGAACATTTTCGGAATTAAAACGGAACTCCGAATCAATTTATAATTAAATAATAAGGTTCAACACCCGAATCTGACTTTAAAATAATTTTATAATAGTTATCGAGCCTTGAAAATAATTTTAAATAATATTTTGAAGCTCAAAACTATTTTTCGGAATTTTTAAATCAATTTTAAATAATTATGTTAGGTCACACACACTGTAGAAGGGGGTTGAATACAGTGTCTAGTACAATCAAATCAAATTAAAAACACAAATATGTAACACAAAATAATCTTATTAATGAAACAGTATTACAATGGAACCGTTCTCTCTCAGTGATGAACAAATATCACGAGAGCTGTTAGGGTTACAATGAATAATATTCTCGATTATGATAACACTTATAATGTAAATCATATGTTGTGTTTATATAGACACACAGTTACAAGATAAACTTCTAATTGATATCGAACATAAGTCTGCATCCTAAAATATATCAACTAGTTATCATTTCTTCCAAGTATTCTTCATAGAATTCTTCTCCATGCATATCATTTCTTCTGTTTGTCTTAATCTTCTTTCCTTCAATCAGTCGTCTTCCTCATCTGAATGTCTTCTTAAGTCCTGATATTATCTCCAGATAAATATCTTCTGGTATCTTAAGTTCTAACTTCAGTATAAGTACTGATTTCCAGTTAAGTCCTGATTTGTCCTGTTAGTTAAGATCTGAAAACTAAACACAAATTGTTATTAGATATGACATCACAAATATATCTAACAAATTAAATCCAATTAAATAATCAATTAAAATTAATTAATAACTAATTAAATTAATTAATCAATTAATATTTAAATTAATTGACTAATTAAATAATTAAATATTTGAGATTTATTTTGTAATTAAAATAATTTTGAGAAAAGAAATAATTTTTTTTTGAAGTTTTAAAATAATAAAAATCAATTTCTGAAAATTTTATAAAAAAGAAAGTATAATTTTTGAAAATAACAAAACAAAAATCTGATTTTTGAGTATTTTTAAAACTGAAATTTGATTTGTAAAAATCTTTAAAACAGAAGTATCAAAAACGCAAGGTTTGCATAACTTGGGGGACTAAACTGTAAATTTTACAGTCATCTCCCCCAAGCTCGCCGGAAAGCCATGGACGCCGTCTATGAGCTTTTCCGGTGACTGAAAAACCACTCAGAAATGGTTCCAATTAACAGGAAATACCGCTAGTTGCTTCAGGAACGTATCTGCAGATTCATTTCACCCAAATAATCAAGGAATTAACCGGAAAATTCAATCGAAGTTTCGCGGCCGGCAAACCCCGATTTTCCAATTACACCCTTCCAATAATCGTTTGTTCTTTATATATACATCAATCAAATCGTCTTTGGACGATCTACGCGTTGCTACTAATGTACTAAAAATAAGCATTTAAAATTGCAAGCGCACAATTCATCGTTTTAATATTTTGAGATTCGTTCCACAAGGACTACAACTTTTTCGCATTACTTAACAAAAATTTTAACATTAATTTTTGATTTACCTAAATAACAAAGATATTAATTACAAGGAGAAAAAAAATAAGAAGAGACAAAGTCTAAATTTGGAAAGCAAATAAAATAAATAATTAAAATGAGTGAAACAATAATTGAAGTATTTAATACCTAACCATGAAGATAATGATCAATTAATGGTTGGACTATTTACCTATGTATATTAACTAAAATAAGAATGTGACAGGGAAAATTAAGGGAACAAAATAGACATATAAAAGGTGGATCAATAATAATAAAACGGAGACATTGATTATACTAATTAAAGCTACTGAAATAGGAATTAAATTGCACTTAACATGGCAACACAAATTAATTGTCAAAACTTAATGACTACAGTTATTAACTAATTACTATTAGTACTACTACAACTACGACTTTAACAAAAAACAAGAGGTATGTTGGAACATGGGCTTGGGCCAGCAATGGTCAAAAATTAAATGTGCTAAGTGCTTATTAAAGTAAAGCAAAGAAAAAGAAATTGGGCCAAGAATATCTACATAAAATGTTTTAGTTTGGACCAGGAAGAGATCAGACCCAGGGTTTGAGAAAAGTGACAATTACATAATTAAATATAAAACAAAATAACACTACTTGACTAATACATTCTAGCAACATCAATGGACTAACAGTAAATATATGTAGAAAATCAAGATACGTCGAGAAGAAGCGGGAAAAAAAGAAATAAAACAAAAAGAAATAAATTAAAATAAACTAACGAAATAAAAAGAACTCATGAATAAGACAATGCTACCACTAAACATAAGTAAACATAAAAAAAGTAAAGAAAGCGAAATAACAGAAAAAATTGAACTCCACTGAGAATGTAAAGCATATTAAACACACATATATAAATAAATTCTATGAGTTCGAAGGCTTTAAAATAAGCATCCAAAGCGGAAAACAGGTTTGTGCCGGAGCAATTTATAATCGGGAGAATTAACCTCTAACACCAAGTAAGCTGGTGAAGAAGTAGAATAGACTGAATAAGTTGAGTTACCGGAATACTAGATTACACCAACATTAAAACTAAGTCTAAAGTTTAAATCGCTAATTTTAACACAACTTTTTTAGAAAATTAACTCATTAGTAAAGCTAAAGTTAAAAAGGGCTCCTTTCATATCTCCAAGTATGTAACTTGTGTGTTATTAAAAGATATCATAACCCAATATAAAAATAATAAGACATAAAAGTAGAGGAGAAGATGTAATGAAAAGACTTGAATGATATAAATTAAAGAGAGTGTGTTTACAAAAAATTGAAAGCTACTACAATGGAAATGAAAACTAGATCTAGAAATTGAAAAGAGAGGCTACTACAAAATTTAGGGTAAACTAAGATAAAAACTAAGGTAATGAATACAAAGGGGAAAAGGGGTATTTATAGCTAAAAAGTAGGGTTTAGGGTAGAGTTGGCTTAATCTTGGCCATCCAAGTGAGAGGTGTGCTTTGTTGATCTTGACCCTTGATTTCCACCAACTCTTTCTTTTGGCTTTTTCTTTAAGTTTCTTAGTGACATTATATTTCTTCCATTTTTGCCCTTTTCTCCTTTTTCTTCTTCACATTTCTCATTTTTCCAAATATCTACAAAATGATGAGAATGCAACAAATTAATTTATTTAAATATGAAAGTAAGCAATAAATAGGTATGAAATTCTGCAAAAATATGAGATTATCAAATGCCCCCATACCTATCTTTTGCTCGTCGTCGAGTAAAATTAAAGATAAAAATGCTAACAAAGAAAAATCCTATGCTCCTTTTCATAGGCGTGACGGGAAATTTTAGGTTTACCAACCCGTTAAACCCATGGACGATCTCTATAGGAGGAGTGTTGTCTCCGAAGGGTTTACAGAAGATGTACCAATAAAATCTTTGAGACAATTTAACAAGCATCTACTTCTATTTTACTCTAATGTTCATTGGTGTCAACAAAAAGATTTTATAAGGAAAATATGTACCTTAAAGAGTATTCTAATAATAGCCAAGATGTAGGTGACTCAAATATGCTTATGTCGACTTAGAATTTTTACAAAAGATCCCAAGATGTGTAGTGAATTTAAGGCCTTTGATGGATTTAACTGTCTAAGAACATTTTCTCTTTTTCAACTAATATTGAACAGACCCATTCTCTATCAAAACAAGTATCTAGCCAAACTTCACAAAATTAATTTTTTCTTCTTCTTTTTTCTTTTTCTTTTTTTTTTCAATTGACTTTATGATGTCTATTTTCTTAGGCTTTCTATTTTACCCATGTAGCGAGCTTTAGGTCAGTGACTCCCAAACCAGATGGTTTTAGGGCACTAGGTTTTGAAATCCCCCGACGAACTTAATAACTCGAGTAACAAAGGCCACAAAACAAGACTAGTCAATTTTACTTGTGCCCATTATCTAAAGATTTTTGTTTATAAGAACAATGGGTATTGAAGTAGTTCATTCTTTTTTTTCTCCTTTTTTTTTGCTTTTTTCTACTTTTTTTTCTTTTCGCGAAGGCTTGATTCGACATTGTTTCAACATGTGGGTTCTCTCTCAAGTATCGAATAACATCCCTAAACAATCTCTCCAAAAAAGGTCTTGTACAAAAGTGTCGTCTTGGAATGTAGAGTGAAAACCGTTCAACACAAATTTCAAAAAGACACCTTACTTAACTACGTTTAAATAATCTAAAAGGCACTATATATATAAGTTTTTGAAAAACATGTTAACACCAACTACTATTAAAGTTCAAGAGAGAGTAAAACAACTTAGCTAAAAATGTCTCTATTTTTTGAATTTTTGGATTTTTTCAATTTTTTTTTTCAGAAATACACTAAAACCCTCCCCCATACCTAAATCATTCATTGTCCTCAATGTATGCAAAAGAGAGACATAAGCAAGAAAAATGATGAGAATATACCTGATAAGGGATGAAGAGAGTTAAAACTACCTATTGAAAGAGACTTACTTGATCATGGGTCAATGAGGTGGATGACCTCTGTTAGGTATGAATACAACACAAAGGGGGGGGGTGAATGTGTTTTGGCTTAAATGTTTGATTTTCAATTGACTTAGGCTTTAGCAGTTGGTTGTTGTTAATGATTTAGTAGAATGGATGTTAAACATAAATAGCTGAGCAAATATGTAACACAAAGATCTTCAAAACTCACTTAATTTTATATTATAAATTAAGCAGTGTTTTGCTACAAAATCTCTAAGTTCTTGTTTTAGAACTTAGCTTCTTTCTTGAGAGAGAACACACAACTTTTCTAATTTGATTGTTCTTCACTACTTAACTAGAGGACCAGTGTTAACTTTATAACTCAGTTAACTGTTAGTTTACACGGTGGATAATAAACATGTTATTAGCTTTTCTAAACTATCACTTGTCATTTCTATTTATAGAAAACCAAATCTTCCATTTCTGGATTAGCATATCTTTAGCTTCCCGTGATTACTTTAATCTCCTCCGTCAGTTAATCTTTGTCGTTGATCTTGCACATCTCTCAAGCTGCTTTTTGTAGACTTATAAATCCAGCTGTGTGAATTATTTGTTGATTTGCAACCTTGGATATTGAACTATTCTGTAATTCTGTACTTAGAGAAATTTCTTCACTTCGAGATCTCCAATTAAGCCGTAGAGAACTCGACATCTCGATAGGCATGTTGGCTTGTTGATATCTCTGAAACTTCATTGTTGCCTAGACTTATCGATAACTCTGAGTTCTCTAGTGAATTTTGGTTTATCGATAACTCAGAGTTCTCTAATGGACTTTGGCTTATCGATAACTCAGAGTTCTCTAATGAATGTATACTTGTCGATATCTCTGAGTTTTTGACAGACAATTCCTGAGTTCTCTACACCCGGTGGATGTTGCTTATCCGTCGAGTAGTGATGGTTTATCCGTCGAGTAGACATTCCTCATCCGTCGAGTAGATATTGCTCATCCGTCGGGTAGATGTTACTCATCCGTCGGTACTCTCTGGAGTTTAAATGACTTTTCGATAAGTCATTCTGGAGTTCTCGAATGATTTCTCTATAACACTAATTCTGTGACTTGTAGAGATCTTGACTTAGAATATTTTACACCAAACAGATTTATTCAACTCCAAGCTTCTTCATAATTCTTCAGAGGCATGATCTTCTTGATCTTCTTCCAGATAGAATTCTTAGGCTTGACACTGTTCAGAGAAAAATGCTCCAGTCTGCTCCATTTATATTTTACAGACATTAAGTGTTACAAGTATGAATTACAGATTAAGGTTATAATACAACTAATCTTAGGGTTGTCAGTATGACTTAGTCTTGTTATGATACAGGCATGTCTTGCACAACAATCTCCCCCAATTTGTGAGAAGATTGCTTATCACAAATTCATGCCTGTTAACAAGACTAACCCCAAGTTAAAGAATGAAAATAAAATGATACAAAAGTTGATACAACACTTGTACATTGAACAGTTTACAATAATTAAGTAAAGACTGAGCTATCTGATTCTTTCTCAATTATGTTCTTAATTTGCACAAGTATTTCCAATTCTTCTAGGATGGGGGTGTCATCTAGAGCCTCTATTAGTTTCAGCAAATCTGGCTTAGGATATCTAGCTAACATCCCTATCCTGTAACTTGACAAAGAGACATCTTTTATATTCCGAAATCTTCCATCCTTTGATATTCTACTCTTGCCTGCTGTTGATGATATTATTACCTCCAGTAATCTTTGACATTCTTATGAGGCATAATTCTTTGACATCATCTATTATATATTACAATCTCCCCCAACTTGTTCATTATGAAATTATGCACAAGTTCTGATTGATGATGTCAAAAACTTTAACTAAATGCAGAAACGAAAGCCAGTCTTCCCATCAGGTCTTCTTTTGTTGAGTTGCATTTAGATTTATTCAACATCCATTAGCTGTTTTGGCATTTAGATATATTCTCCCCCTTTTTGACATTATCTCCAGGAAGAAAAATCCAGCTAAATGCACATTGTTCAAGCTGCTGTCATTGTCCATTTGGAACATTATCTGCAGCTTCAAGCTTCATTGAGATTCATGGTGATAAGTTTCAAACAATAGAAGTTTCACTTAGATCTGCAGAAAAATCGATTAGTGATAAAAAAACCTAAGCTCTCTGTTCTTTTGAATAAGTGGTCTCACCAATTCTCACTGCACTAGTCTCATGACTTTTGAGAGTCAGAGTTCCCTCACAAGGATTACTAAATCCATTCATTCATCTACCTCTCCTTTTGCCAGGAAGGATCCTGCCTCTCTTATTCTTTGTCTTTCACTCAATCTTTTCTCTTATTCTCACATGAAAGGCTCAAATGTTGGTTGACCTACAGAAATAAGAGGTGGCTGAGAGGAGGTAATCTGTGATCATATGATTAGAGGAAAACCATATAGGGCTAATCATACTCATTTCACAAAAAATTTCATAAGCATCTATGACCGGGGTCACAGTTTGACTCACAGATTGCTCTGTGGTTGTGACAGTGTGTTGTCCTCCACTTGTAGTGAGAACCTTCATTGGAATTGGAGAGGATTTGACTGGGTTACTGTCATGTACACCAGCCTCAAACCTTTGTGCACCTTGCAGAGCACTGTCACATAAATGTGATAAGATTGCCCTTTTTATGACATTGTCATAGGCAATTGTTCTTCTAGTTTTGACTGCTGAGACAGCATCTGCTAGAGTTATGAGGGGAGTTGTTCCTTCTTGAGGAACCTCCAATTGAATTGGAGAGGATTTAGATAGCTCCCCCTCAGGAGTACTACCCTCAAACCTTTCAGTCTGTGAAGACTGTTTGTGCACATGAAGGTGCATAAGTGATATTCATGAAAAGCTTGATAAATTTCCATGTTTATGATACCAGTTCCTTTTTCTCAAACAATCAGAACAACTGAAGAACATTTTGGGGATTTTTTCCTTTTGTAAACTAGGTTCCTTTTGAGAGTTACCTGAGTGGGATTGTGTTTGAGTTTGTGTTTCTGTTGCTGTTGTTGTTCCATATTTAATGAAAGTTCTGATTCTTGTCTGAAAGTTCTAGTTTGTGTTTGAAATGTTTTAGCTGCAGTTTAACACAAATACCTGTTGATTGAAACTTGAATCTCCTGTTATTGTCTGAGTGGATTGTGTTGAACCTGTAATGCATTGAACATATTTATCTGTATTGATTAGGCATAACAATTGAGACATGCAGTTGCAAGTATATTGATTAGGCATAACCATTGAGACATGCAGTTGCAAGCATTATGACAGGAAAACTGATAATCAATTAATTTGTAAGCACAAGGCAATCATGACATAAACAATCAAGCAACAAAAACAAATTGATAAAGAAGAAGATAATTTCATTGATATTAAACATAGAGTACATTAAGATGCAGATTACATAAAGTAAATCCTAATCCTAACTACTCTAATTTAGACTTCTTCTTCTCAGCCTCCAACCTCCTTGCCCTGCGCTGGTAAGCCCTGGACATGGAGTGTGCAAGAGAGATGATCCTCTCCTGCAGCTCCAAAGCAGCAAGGCGTTGCTGCTCAGCTACCCTGGCTCGCCTCTCCTGCTCGAAAGAGGCTTCCATCTCAAAGAAAAGAATGTCGATTTGATCATCCCACGAGAGTCCGTAAAAGACCTCAAGTGGAATATCAAAGGGGCTGTAAACTACCCCCTTGATGCAGACACGAAGTCCGAAAGGATCAAAATACACCAAATCATCATTCAAATGATGAACCGGTAGATAAGCTCCATTAACAAGTCTGTAGAAGACTGGGGCATCCATTTGAATGAGAGAGAGAGAGAGAGATGAACAGAAGGTGAGTTTGAAATTTGATGTTCTTGTTGAGAGTAGAAGAGTGATGAGTGATAAAGAGTGAAGTGTTTTAATTTATAGAGGGAGTAAAGATAGAAATCAAGAGACTCTTGAGTTGCCCGGATAATAGAAGTAATAATCACATAAGCCTACTAGACAGCTAGAAATGACTAGTGACTATTCCCCATGCAAGTACTCAAGAATATTAGTTTATTTTAAAAATAACTATTCCCCATACAAAAAAGCGTGTACTCCCTACACAAAAAGTAACTTTCCCTATCAGCAAGCAATCAGATATGATTATCACTATCAGCATACGCAAAATAACATAAATAATGTCCTAGTCTTCTAACATTAGACTAACATATTTCCACGTAAGCAAGAAATCATATAAGCATGTAAATGTGTCAATAAGTCAGAGAAAATTAGAGACTAAGTATGTCAAAAGTATTTTTATGAACAGAATTTATGAATTAAATTTGTTCAGTTTTTCATACTTTTTGCTTCTTTTGATCTGTTATTTATTAAGTTCACATACTGAAGATATGACGTAATAAATATTCAGTTTACTTAGAGTTTTGAGAAATTCCAAGTTAATATTAATGGAGAAATCTGGGTATTTATAGAAAAAGTAACTTATCGAGAAGTCAAAGATGACTTATCGAGAACTCTGATAAATACCCAGTTTGTCCGAAAATGGACTAAAATAATTCTAATTTATTTGAATTGAATCAAATTGAAATCAGAATAAATTTTCCAAAAGTATTTGTCTAAAATAATTCATTGAATTAAATTATTTTAGTTCTGAGTTGTTGATAAGTCTTAAAATATCCTTGTCGAGAACTCTGTGAATTTACATTATTAGAGAACTCTTCATGGTCTTATCGATAAGTCATAGTAGAGCTTATCGAGAAGTCATTCGAGAAGTCTGTAAATAGACTTATCGAGGACTCACTCTAGAACTCTAAAATGACTTGTCGATAAGTCATTTTGACTTATCGAGAACTCAGTTCTCTATACTTTTGAGTGCTGTTTTTCTGCCTTGTGTTAATTTTACACATTAAAGATGTAAATTAACAACTAAGCAGTTTACTTAGAATTTGAAATATTCTAAGTTAATTTTTTTTTTAAAGAAAAATAAATATACAAAGATTCTAAAATATTTATAATTCATATTTCAGTTAATTTCCAATTAAATCAAACTAGGTTGATTTATTAGAAATTAATCTGCTGCAAAACATTAGCTGAGTTCTTGCCTTAGGATGAAGAATTGAGCATTCCAATCTCACTCACAAGTCTAGTGAAGGTTGCTTCATCCAAAGGTTTAGTAAAAATATCAGCTAATTGTTTTTCTGTTGGAACAAACATGAGCTTAATGGTACCATTTACAGCATGTTCCCTGATAAAATGGTACATAACATCAATGTGCTTTGTTCTAGAATGATTAACTGGATTAGCTACTATAGATATGGCACTAATATTGTCACACATAATAGGAATTTTGTGTAACACTAGACCATAGTCCAATAGCTGATTTCTAATTCAAAGCACTTGAGCACAACAACTTCCAGCAGCTATATATTCAGCCTCAGCTGTGGAAGTTGACACAGATTGTTGTTTCTTACTATACCAGGATACGAGTCTTTGACCAAGAAATTGATAGCTTCCACTAGTACTTTTCCTATCAACCCTGCATCCAGCAAAATCTGCATCTGTGTATCCAACAACTTCAAAACCAGTTCCCTTAGGATACCATAATCCCAAGTTTGGAGTTCCCTTTAAGTATCTGAAAATCCTTTTTACAGCCATCAAATGTGATTCCTTTGGATTGGCCTGAAATCTGGCACATAGACAAGTAGCAAACATGATGTCTGGTCTACTAGCAGTCAGATAGAGCAACGAACCAATCATTCCTCTGTATCTTGTAATATCCACACTTTTGCCTTTCTTGTCTTCATCTAACTTGGTTGCAATAGACATTGGTGTAGATGCAGATGAGCTATCCACCATACCAAATTTCTTCAATAAGTTATTCACATATTTGGTTTGGCTGATGAAAATACCATCACTTCTTTGACTAACTTGAAGGCCAAGGAAGTAACTCAATTCTCCCATCATGCTCATTTCATACTCACTCTGCATTAGCCTAGAGAATCTTTGACAAAGCTTTTCATTTGTAGATCCAAAGATGATATCATCCACATAGATTTGAACTAGGATCATATCTTCATCATGCTTCTTGTAGAAGAGAGTATTATTAATAGTACCTCTGGTAAAACCATGTTTGAGTAGAAATTCTGACAGTGTGTTATACCAGGCTCTAGGTGCCTATTTCAGTCCATATAGAGCCTTGAGTAATTTGTCAACAAAGTTAGGGAATTCTGGATCTTCAAATCCAGGTGGCTGTTGCACATAAACTTCTTCTTCTAGTTCACCATTAAGAAAAGCACTCTTGACATCCATTTGATACACCTTAAAATTTGAGTGTGCAGCAAATTCCAGAAAAATTCTTATTACTTCTAGTCTTGCAACAGGAGCAAAAGTCTCATCATAGTCAATTCCCTCTTCTTGTGAATAGCCTTTAGAAACCAGCCTTGCTTTGTTTCTAGTAACAATTCCATTTTCATCCATTTTGTTCCTGTACACCCACTTAGTTCCAATTATGCTTCTGTTCTTTAGTGCAGGGACTAATTTCCAAACTTTGTTTCTCTCAAACTGATCCAGCTCCTCCTGCATGGCACATATCCAGTCAGGATCCAATAGGGCTTCTTCAGTTTTCTTGGGCTCTACTTGAGACAGAAAACATGCATGTAGGCATTCAGTAGCAGTTGCACTTCTAGTTCTCACACCAGCTGAGGGATCACCAATAATAGCTTCTACTATATGACTCCTATCCTACTTTATGGTGTGTGTCTGTTGACTAATACCTTCATCATTTTCTTCAGTATTACCATGACTGTCATTTCCATTCTCTCCTTCTCCCCCTGAGTTTGTGCCATCAAATTCAGGTGTCTAAAGAGAGCTTTCATTTTCATGATTTTGTTCAGAGATCTCTTCATTTGTCACTTGCTGTGTCACAACTTCATTTTCCTCATCAGAATCACCATCAATGGTTAGATTTCCAAATGCAAGGGCTTCAACATCATTTACATCAAGGCATTCCAAGCCTGGACACTTGTCATCATCAAAAGTCACATATGTACTTTCCATAATTTTCTTTTGATCAATCACATAAACTTTATAGGCTGTTCTTTCTAATGAATATCCCAAAAAAATTGCTTCAAAAACTTTAGAGTCAAATTTTCCCACATATTCAGAGTTGTCTTTTAGAATATAACATTTGCTTCCAAACACATGTAGATGCTTCACTGTAGGCTTCCTGTTAGACATGATTGAGTATGGTGATTTGCCATGAGCTTTGTTGATGAGATATCTGTTTTGAGTGTAGCATGCAGTATTAACAGCCTCTTCCCAAAAACTAGTTGGCAACTGAGCATCTTGTAGCAAAGTTCTAGCAGCTTCAACCAATGTTCTATTTTTCCTCTCAACTACTCCATTCTATTGAGGTGTTCTAGCTGCTGAAAATTCTTGAACAATGTATTTGCTTTTGCAGAATTCACAAACTTCCAGTTAAGCAAATTCCAGATTGGGCATGTCTCTCACAAGTTCCTTCTTGACTAGGGTGTTGATTGCTTTGAAATTCAAGTGAGATAGTTTTTTTATGCCACAATTTGCTTTGCTCTTCTGATGCCTTGGTGTAGAAACAACACATTCCATCCTTATTTGTTGAGTTTAAGTCTGCAACAAACAAGCTTCCCTTTCTTACTCCTTTAAGAGCAATTTCACTAGTCTTTTTGCTAATAAAAGCACAATCTTCTTTGTTGAAAACAACTTGAAAACCTCTGTCTGCAAATTGACTAACACTTAGGAGATTTACTTCTAATCCAGCAACTAGTGGTACATCTTTAATGAAAACATTTCCAGAAACAATCTTGCCATATCCCATTGTGAATCCTTTGCTGTTGTCTCCAAAGGTTACCAAAGGGCCAACCATCTCCCCAAATTGTGATAGCGGGGCCTTATCACCTGTCATATGCCTGGAGCATCCACTATCAATGATCCATATGACCTTCTTTCCTTTGCCCTGCACATAATGAGGATTAAGTGTGTTTAGCTACCCAAACTGTGTTGGGTACTTTCTTCATGTTAACTGATTTTGCAGAAGTAGAATGAGAATTTTGAGATAAAATGGAATTCATAGACTGTTGAGCATTTTCCCTTTCAGATATAGAACCAACTTTTGATTCTATGAGATCAATTCTCAATTTGTAGCAACTCTTCATCACTTTCATGTTGTAGGGAATGCAATCAAACTTGTCACAGAATGAATAGGGATCATTTACCTTAGCTTCATTGTACTTGCAGACTCCTTCAGGTGGATTGCTAATAGTCTTTTTACAAAGATGAGTTAGGTGATTCATTGATCCACAATTCTCACACTTCTTTCTAGGAGCATCTGCAACATAAGCAAAATTATTGCTTTTGTTTATCCCAATCTTTCCATTTCTATTATTCTTTTTCCTTTTGACCTGTTTAGCTTTAATCTCCTTCACAGGCTCCTTAGTTTCTTGATTGGCTTTTGGTGTTTCAACAGAGATGGAAGACTGAGTTGTCTCATCATTTTTCTTTTGCTTGTCCTCATCAGCTATCTCTTGTTTGATGATCAACTCTTCTTCACTGAAGTTCACCTCACATGCCTTGAACAAAGGTGATTCAACTTTCTTCAAAATAATTGGAACATCTTCAGTTTGAGTTGATTTCCCTTTGTCACTGACAGACTTCCTCTTGTTGTTCAAATCCTCATAATCAAGACCAATGGCAATGTTTGCACATGGTTTGTTCTTTTCATGATATTGTCAAATCAACTCAGAAGCATTTTTGAAGGATTTCAGCTTCACTTCATTCTTCTCCATCCTTTCTCTCAACACTGCTTCAATTTCAATTGCACACTTTAATTTATTCTTTAAGTATGCAATTTCTTGTTTAGCAGCATCAAGCTCAACCAACAACAATTCAGTCTCTTGTTTTTCACTCTCAACTTTTTTATTGATCTCTTTCAATTTGCTAACTTCCTCATTTGCAGCAACCATGCTTGTATGAATGTGGAACATTACTGTGCTCATCTTTTCAACAGTTTCCTTATATTGACTCACATTTAAATCAATTGTGGTGAGAGTTGGTACCTGTGATTTAGATGATGAAGAGTCTCCTTACTCCAAGGCCATGAGTGCATAGTTTCCAACTTCATCATCTTCATCATTATCTGAATCATCCCAGCACTTGCCCTCAGCAATATAAGCTTTCCCTTGTTGCTTCTTTAGAAGAGCATCATACTTTGCTTCCAATTCAAGATAGGCCTTGTCTTTCTTTGTTTTCTTAGGTTTCCTACATTCTGTAGCAAAATGGCCCAACTCATCACAGTTAAAGCATCTTATTTTTGATCTATCAACAGATTCAGTTTTGTAGCCAATTTTGCTATCAGGAGCGTACTTCCCTTTTCCTTTCCAGCTGCTGTCTTTGTTGAAGAACTGTCCTTTGCTTTTGAAAAATCTTGGTTTCTTTACTCTAATATTAGAGAATTTTCTAGCCAAGTAAGCCATTGATTTGTCTAGCTCATCAAGCTCATCAAGAGTGTAGAACTCATCTTCTTCATCCAATTCCAGTATGACTTGCTCTTCAGTGTCATTGACTCTTTTCTCACTTGTAGGAATGACTAGAGTTGGGGATCTTTGCTCATCATTAAAAGTATGGCCTTCATTCACAATCAGTGCACTTGAGCCATCCATTACATATCCTTGACCAACCCTTAATGACCTCTTTTGAATCATTTCAAGTTCATAAGTTTTCAGAACCCTATAGAGCACTTCCAGTGTGATTCTACTCAAATCCCTTCCTTCTCTGATTGCAGAGATCTTTTGTTCCAAATGGTCAGGGAGAGTGAGCAAGAATTTCAAATTCACTTCTTCAACATCATAAAATTTATCATGAAGTTGCAAGTCATTTATCAACTTATTAAACCTTTCAAACACATCAGTAATACCTTCCTTTGGTTTAGCCATAAAACCCTCATACTGAGAAATCAATATCCTTCTTTGATTTGACCTAACCTCCTCAGTTCCTTCATAAAGTATTTCAATCTTTTCCCAGATCTGTTTAGCAGTGTCACAGTTGACAATGTTATTATACATTACATTGTCAAGTGACTCAATTAGTATCAGTTGCAAAGCACTGTCTAGGGAAACTTTCTCTCTTTCAGGTTCAGTATACTCAGAAGGATCCTTGGGAGCATAATGAGCTGGAATAACCATATCTCCATCTGTGGTTTCCTCAACTCTAACTACAGGAGTGAAGGGCCCATTCTTGAGGATACCAATGTAAAGGTGATTGGTCATTCTTATAAACAGCAACATTTTCTTTTTCCATAAAGTGTAATTGGCCTTATCAAAGGGAGGAATCTTGATAATATTGATTTTATGTGTATTTATTTTTCCAAGATCTAATCTGTTTACTTTCAGATTTTGCTCTGATACCACTTGTTAGGTATGAATACAACATAGAGGGGGGGGTGAATGTGTTTTGGCTTAAATGTTTGATTTTCGATTGACTTAGGCTTTAGCAGTTGGTTGTTGTTAATGATTTAGTAAAATGGATGTTAAACATAAATAGCTGAGCAAATATGTAAAACAAAAATCTTCAAAACTCACTTAATTTTATATTAAAAATCAAGCAGTGTTTTGCTACAAAATTTCTAAGTTCTTGTTTTAGAACTTAGCTTCTTTCTTGAGAGAGAACACACAACTTTTCTAATCTGATTGTTCTTCACTACTTAACTAGAGGACCGGTGTTAACTTTATAACTCAGTTAACTGCTGGTTTATACACTGGATAATAAACATGCTATTAGCTTTTCTAAACTGTCACTTGTCATTTCTATTTATAGAAAATCAAATCTTCCATTTCTGGCTTAGCATATCTTTAGCTTCCCGTGATTACTTTAATCTCCTCTGTCAGTTAATCTTTGTCGTTGATCTTGCACATCTCTCAAGCTGCTTTTTGTAGACTTGTCAATCCAGCTGTGTGAATTGTTTGTTGATTTGCAACCTTGGATATTGAACTGTTCTACAATTCTGTACTTAGAGAAATTTCTTCACTTCGAGATCTCCAATTAATCCGTAGAGAACTCGACATCTCGATAGGCATGTTGGCTTGTCGATATCTCTGAAACTTCATTGTTGCCTAGACTTATCGATAACTCTGAGTTCTCTAGTGAATTTTGGTTTATCGATAACTCAGAATTCTCTAATGGACTTTGGCTTATCGATAACTCAGAGTACTCTAATGAATGTTTACTTATCGATATCTCTGAGTTCTCGACAGACAATTCCTGAGTTCTCTACACCCGGTGGATGTTGCTTATCCGTCGAGTAGTGATGGTTTATCCGTCGAGTAGACATTCCTCATCCGTCGAGTAGATATTGCTCGTCCGTCGGGTAGATGTTACTCATCCGTCGGTACTCTCTGGAGTTTAAATGACTTCTCGATAAGTCGTTCTGGAGTTCTCGAATGATTTCTCTATAACATTAATTCTGTGACTTGTAGAGATCTTGACTTAGAATGTTTTACACCAAACAGATTTATTCAACTCCAAGATTCTTCATAATTCTTCTGAGGCATGATCTTCTTGATCTTCTTCCAGATAGAATTCTTAGGCTTGACACTGTTCAGAGAAAAATGCTCCAGTCTGCTCCATTTATATTTTACAGACATTAAGTGTTACAAGTATGAATTACAGATGAAGGTTACAATATAACTAATCTTAGGGTTGTCAGTATGACTTAGTCTTGTTATGATACAGGCATGTCTTGCACAACAACCTCTTCCTCGGAATCGACTGGCAACTCTAAAAATGGTTTGAGATGTTGTCCATTAACTTTGACTATTTCACCATTTTTAAGATTTTCAATTTCAATAGCACCATGAGGAAAAACTACTTTAACAATGTATGGCCCCTCCCATCTAGATCTCAATTTTCCGGGAAATAAATGAAGTCGAGAATTGTACAAAAGAACCTTTTGACCGGGAGAAAAGGATTTTCTCAAAATTGATTTATCATGAAAAACTTTGGTTCTTTCTTTATAGATTCTAGCATTTTCATAAGCATCATTTCTCATTTCTTCTATCTCAGACAATTACAACTTCCTATGACTACGGGCAGTGGGTAAATTAAAATTCAACTCCCTAATGGCCCAGAAGGCTCGATGTTCAAGTTCAACCGGCAAATGACAAGCTTTACAAAACACAAGCCGATAAGGAGACATACCCAAGATAGTCTTAAACGCGGTCCTATAGGCCCATAAAGCATTTATCAACTTAGTTGACCAATCCTTCCTATTCGAGTTGACAGTCTTTTCTAAAATCTGTTTGATTTGCCTATTTGAGACTTCAACTTGACCACTAGTTTGAGGATGATAAGGGGTGGCCAATTTATGAGTGATCGAGTACTTTTTTAAGAGAGACGCAAAATGATGGTTCTTGAAATGTTTGCCTTGATCACTAATGATAGCTCTAGGTGTACCGAATCGAGAAAATATATTCTCTTTTAAGAATTTAAGAACGGCCTTGTTATCATTAGACTTAGTTGGAATGGCCACAACCCACTTAGACGCATAATCGACCGCTAAGAGAATGTAGAGGTTGCCAAATGAGCAAGGAAATGGACCCATAAAATCTATCCCCCAAACATCAAAAATTTTGATAATTAGGATCGGATTCATTGGCATCATATTATGTCTTGTGATCTTTCCTAAGTGTTGACACCTACTACAAGCAGCACAGAATTCTGCGGAATCCTTACACAAACTAGGCCAATAGAAACCACTTTGGAGTATCTTGGCAGCCGTCTTTTTGGCACTAAAATGACCTCCACAAGCTTGATCATGACAGAAAGAAAGGACACTTCTAAACTCGTGATTTAGGACACACCTTCTAAAGATTCATTCAAAGGCAAGTCAACGGTTGACTCTACTACCAATTGAGAAAGATGATCGGCAATGACATTTTCAGACCCCTTCTTATCCCTAATTTCTAGGTCAAATTCTCAGAGCAACAAGATCCACCTAATCAAACGAGCTTTTGAGTCTATTTTCGAGAAAAGATATCGAAGGGCGGCATGATCGGTGTAAACAATGAGTTTCGAACCAATAAGATAAGACCTAAACTTCTCGAGGGCAAATACTACGGCTAGAAGCTCTTTTTCGGTGGTTGAGTAATTAAGTTGGGCATCATTTAAGGTCTTGCTAGCGTAGTATATGACATGAGGCATCTTATTGATTCGTTGCCCTAAAACTGCTCCAACTGCATAATCGAAGGCATCACACATCAACTCAAAAGGCTCATTCCAATCGGGAGATTTAATTATCGGGGATGCAGTCATTTCTTTTCTTAAGGTGTTCAAAAGATTGTAAACAATCACTATTGAACTCGAATTTGACATCTTTGGAAAGAAGATTGGTCAAGAGTCTTGCCTTTTTACTAAAATCCTTAATGAAACGCCTATAAAAACCCGCATGTCCTAAAAATGAGCGAATTGCTTTGACCAATTTTGGTGGAGGGAGACTAGCAATGAGATCAATTTTAGCTTTATCAACTTCAATTCCCTTTTCTGAGATTTTATGACCAAGGACGATTCCTTCTTTAACCATGAAATGACATTTTTCCCAATTAAGAACGAGGTTCGTTTTTTTACACCTTTTCAAAACTAGGTCAAGGTGGTTTAGACACTGATGAAAAGAAGAACCAAATATAGAAAAGTCATCTATGAAAATTTCTAGTAATTTACCTACCATATCGGAAAAAAATGCTCATCATGCATCGTTGAAATGTCGCAGGGGCCGTGGTCAAACCAAAAGCTAGACGACGATAAGCGAACGTTCCGAAAGGACATGTGAATGTGGTCTTTTCTTGATCTTCGGGAGCAATGGGGATTTGAAAATAGCCGGAAAAACCATCTAGGAAACAATAATAGGAATGACCCGCTAACCTTTCTAACATTTGATCGATGAATGGTAAAGGAAAGTGATCTTTTCTAGTGGCAGAATTGAGTTTCCTATAATCTATACACACTGTCCAACCAGATTGAACATGAGTGGGAACTTGCTCATCATTCTCGTTGGTCACTACAGTAATACCCGATTTCTTAGGTACTACTTGAATCGGACTCACCCACGAGCTATCAGAAATGGGAAAGATGATCCCATTATCTAGGCACTTAAGAATTTCCTTCCTAACAACTTCCATCAAAGTTGGATTCAACCTCCTTTATGGCTCCCTAACTGGTTTAGCATCATCAACCAAGTGAATTCTATGTTGGACAATTACCAGACTAATTCCTTTAATATCAGAAATACTCCAACCTATGGCTTCCTTTTCTCTTTAAGCACACTTAAAAGTTCCTCTTCTTGAGATGCGGTCAAATTAAAAGCAATTATGACGGGAAAAGATTTATTAGGACCAAGAAACGTGTACTTAAGAGTGTTAGGAAGAGGTTTGAGTTCTAATTCTGGTGGACTTGGCTCAACTGGTTCACTAACTTGATAAAGGGATAAAGGGAGTGGTTCAAGCTCTTGGTTAGTTGTAGGAATGGTGGACTCTAACATCTCATTGACCTCATTAGTGTAATCGGAATCAACCCAATTTTGACCAAAATAATTTAAGCAAAAGTCAAGAGCATCATCGACACTCATGGTTTCATGATCAAGCATTTTATCAATTAAATTAATTTCCATGTGTTGGTCAAAATAGTCATTGGGTTGGTTCCCAACATGAAAAATATTGAGATCAATGGTCATATTTCCAAATGTTAGTTTCGTTAAACCGTTCCTACAATTAATCAAAGAATTGGATGTGGCTAGAAGAGGTCTTCCTAGAATGATAGTATTTGATTTTTAGGATTTTTGACCGGTTTAGTTTCTAGGACCACAAAATCAACGGGAAAAACAAAATCACCAACCTTAATCAACACGTCTTCAATTATTCCCTTAGGAATTTTGATAGAACGGTCGGCTAATTGAAGTGTGACATTGGTCTTTTGAAGTTCACCTAGAACGAGTTCTTGGTACACAGAATATGGAAGAAGATTCACACTAGCACCTAAGTCAAGTAAAGCTTTGTCAACAAAAGTGTTGCCTATGACACAAGAAATACTAGGACAACCGGGGTCCTTATACTTCATGGGAATTTCATTCGAGAGAATCGAACTAACTTGATATGTCAAAAAGGCTTTCTTCGGAACATGAGTGGTTCGCTTATGAGTACACAACTCTTTTACAAATTTAGCATATGAAGGAATTTGTTGAATGGCATCTATAAGAGGAATGTTGACCTTTACTTGCTTGAAAACTTCTAAGATCTTGTCTACTTGAGCCGATTGTTTGTTCGAAATAAGTCATTGAGGATACAGAGCTTTCGGTGTAAAGACTCTTTCAGTAGACAAATTGGGGCTAGGTTTCGAAAGTGGTGCAATCGAATGAGGTGTTTCGCTAGACTCGAAATTCTCGGGTTGCTTTGAGTGATCTAGACTCGGACTTAAAGGTGAAGGATTAGGTTTCGAACTCGAATTCTCTTCTTCGTTATCATCAACACTAACTCGATTTCTCACTTAATTTCCCGACCATAGAGAGATGATGGCGTTCACATCATGAGGTCTTTGATTAAGCGAAAATTTAGGATTCACCTCGGGTTGACTTGGAAACTTATTCTTCTCGCGCTCACAAATCATGTTAGCTAATTGACCCATTTGAACCTCTAACTTAGATATGGCTTGGGCATTGGAATTCAATAATTGCCTATCTTGGGTCATGGTTTGCATGAAGGCTTGTTGAGATTGGGTCAGATTTGTTTGAGATTTTAGCAAAGCCTCAATACTCTTTTCTAAGGAATTAAGTCTCTTATCTGAATCATTAAACCCGGGAGGATTCAAGGGTGCTTGAATTGGGTTTGGATAAGGATTTTGACTAGAAGTGGGATAAGAGTTTGGATTAGGCTTTTGAAAAGTGGGTTGAGGAGATTGGTAGTTTTGGCCTTGGGTCCATGAAAAATTTGGGTGGTTCTTCCACCCGGGATTGTATGTGGGTGCAAAAGGGTCATTCCTAGGTCGAGGTTGAAACATAGCATTCACTTGCTCAAACTCTTGAAAGTTTTGAGGTCCATGACTATGAGAGTTATAGTTCACACACATAGACGCTTGGGAAGGGGCATTAGTGGTTTCTAAAGCTTCTAATCTTCTAGTGAGAGTAGCTAACTTCACTTCGGTTTCTATATAATTACCAACTAAATGCAAGCCTTTGTTAGCTAATGAACCGAGTGTTTCATTGTGCTTACTAGGCTCCCTATTCGGCTCCCTAGTAGACTCCCACAACATGGTCTTTTCTGCTAGTTCCTCGAAAAATTCCCAACCTTGATCCTCGTCTTTTTCCATGAATTTGCCTTGACACATAGACTCTAACAACGCGATTATAGAACTATCTAAGGCCTCATAAACAATCTTACAAAGTCTCCACTTTTTTATTCCGTGGCGGGGACATTGGGACAACAGATTTTTAAATCTATCAAAATATTTCCAAAAGGACTCATTTTCCTTTTGATGAAATTGATTAATCTCATTTGTAAGTCTCGTAGTCTAATGGTTTGGAATATATTTTTTTAGAAAAATGACAAAGAATCCCTCCCAAGTTGAAATAGAAATAACCGGTAGGCTATATAACCATTTTTTAGCATTTTCTTTAAGAGCGAAATTGATTAATCTAAGCCTAATGGAATCCTCGGTCAATTGCTGGAGTTTTTGTAAGGCACAATCCTCCTCGAATTTATGAATAAAAATATACGGATCCTCACCTTCAATCCCGGTAAATTTAGGTAACATGCTAATATGATGACCTTTAATTTCAAAATTATTGCCATTAACCGGTGGAAGAGTAATACAAGAAGGTTGGGCTGAACGGGCGGGGTAACAACGATCCTTAAGAGAAACTGCCATGTTTACTACGGGTTCAAGAATTTCTACGGGTTCTGATTTTGATGAGGAAGTACGCTCAATTGGTCTCACTAACCTAGAGGAATTATCTCTAATCCACGTAGTATGCATAAACAGGATATGAACCAAGTAGCAAATAAGTACAAGAATTTAAAACACGCAAAAGAAAGGGTAAAAAATTGAAAGAAAAATTCTAAATCTATGGTTCCCTAAAAAAAACTCTAGACTTGCTCCTAACAAAAAGATATTACTAAAATTCACAAAACTAAAAGTATTCTTTCTGATTGGCCAGGTAGGTGCAAGCATTGCCAAGAGGCTAAACACCAGCCTAGTCACCAATCTAAATGGCCAGGTAAGCTTTCGCTAGCCTAGACACCAAAGAATGAATATTTAGAGATTTGATCGTTTCAGGTTTTCTTTCTAGTTGAGCGCGACGTCCTAGGGGCTAATGTCTACTTAATTTTATTAAAAAGGCTATGGTATGCAAAATGATGAATTTAATGGTTGTGGGCCAAGGAAAGAGTGATGAAATCCCTCCCCTTATCTTGTGATGAGATTTTGCCCTTAAAATTTATTTAAATGATGCAACACACAACGAGATATAAAAGCTATAAACAAGTATGGATGCTTTAAACTACGTGTCCTAACTAAAGAAAAGAAGAGATTTAACGTACCTTGGGTCCTCCAGCAATCACCACAATTTATAAGGTACGGAAAATTAAAAACAAGAAAATAAAATCTAAGATGATGTGCTCCTAAGTGATTAAATGCATGATGCAACAATTATGTATTTAACTAATTTTTTTTATTTTTTTGAATTTTCAATTTTTTTATAGAACTAGTGAAAAATACGAAAAGAGAGAGATATGGTTTACCGAAGCAAGCTTCCAAAAATTACTTAGAGCATTGGCAATTTCCGAAGTTCCAACGAGCTTTCCGAATCTTCAATTTCCTAGAAAAATTAAACAAAGAGAGCAAGAAAAACTAATTCGAAAAATTAAAAATTAAGGCGCGAAAAATAATTATAGTCCCCGGCAGCGGCGCCAAAAACTTGATGTACAAAAAATAAGCATTTTAAATTACAAGCGCACAATTCATCGTTTTAATATTTTGAGATTCATTCCACAAGGAATACAACTTTTTCGCATTACTTAACAAAAATTTTAACAAATTTTTGATTTACTTAAATAACAAAGATATTAATTACAAGGAGAAAAAAAATAAGAAGAGACAAAGTCTAAATTTGGAAAGCAAATAAAACAAATAATTAAAATGAGTGAAACAATAATTGAAGTATTTAATACCGAACCATGAAGATAATGATTAATTAATGGTTGGACTATTTACCTATGTATATTAACTAAAACAAGAATGTGACAGGGAAAATTAAGGGAACAAAATAGACATATAAAAGGTGGTCAATAATAATAAAACAGAGACATTGATTATACTAATTAAAGCTACTGAAATAGGAATTAAATTGCACTTAACATAACAACACAAATTAATTGTCAAAACTTAATGACTACAGTTATTAACTAAGTACTATTAGTACTACTACAACTACGACTTTAACAAAAAAACAAGAGGTATGTTGGAACATGGGCTTGGGCCAGCAATGGTCAAAAATTAAATGGGCTAAGTGCTAATTAAAGTAAAGCAAAGAAAAAGAAATTGCGCCAAGAATATCTACATAAAATGTTTTAGTTTGGACCAGGAAGAGATCAGACCCAACATACTAATTAATATGAAAATGGGTTTGAGAAAAGTGACAATTACATAATTAAATTTAAAACAAAATAACACTACTTGACTAATACATTCTAGCAACATCAATGGACTAACAGTAAATATATGTAAAAAATCAAGATACGTCGAGAAGAAGCGGGAAAAAAAGAAATAAAACAAAAATAAATAAATTAAAATAAACTAACGAAATAAAAAGAACTCATGAATAAGACAATGCTACCACTAAACACAAGTAAACATAAAAAAAGTAAAGAAAGCGAAATAACAGAAAAAATTGAACTCCACTGAGAATGTAAAGCATAGTTAAACACACATATATAAATAAATTCTATGAGTTCGAAGGCTTTAAAATAAGCATCCAAAGCGGAAAACAGGTTTGTGCCGGAGCAATTTATAATCGGGAGAATTAACCTCTAACACCAAGTAAGCTGGTGAAGAAGTATAATAGACTGAATAAGTTGAGTTACCGGAATACTAGATTACACCAACATTAAAACTAAGTCTAAAGTTTAAATCGCTAATTTTAACACAACTCTTTTAGAAAATTAACTCATTAGTAAAGCTAAATTTAAAAAGGGCTCCTTTCATATCTCCAAGTATGTAACTTGTGTGACATTAAAAGATATCATAACCCAATATAAAAATAATAAGACATAAAAGTAGAGGAGAAGATGTAATGAAAAGACTTGAATGATATTAATTAAAGAGAGTGTGTTTACAAGAAATTGAAAGCCGCTACAATGGAAATGAAAACTAGATCTAGAAATTGAAAAGAGAGGCTACTACTAAATTTAGGGTAAACTAAGATAAAAACTAAGGTAATGAATACAAGGGAGAAAAGGGGTATTTATAGCTAAAAAGTAGGGTTTAGGGTAGAGTTGGGTGAATCTTGGCCATCCAAGTGAGAGGTGTGCTTTGTTGATCTTGACCATTGATTTCCACCAACTCTTTCTTTTGGCTTTTTCTTTAAGTTGTTTGGTGACATTATATTTCTTCCATTTTTGCCCTTTTCTCCTTTTTTCTTCACATTTCTCATTTTTGCAAATATCTACAAAATGATGAGAATGCAACAAATTAATTTATTTAAATATGAAAGCAAGCAATAAATAGGTATGAAATTATGCAAAAATATGAGATTATCAGCTACAATCAATTATAACAAATAACCCCACACAAAGAAACGCCTAATTTTCAATCAAGAACATTCATACCAAGAACCCTAATTTTATTTCTGAGAATCAAACACCCTTTTCTATATGTTATTGAACTCTATTTTTGACATATAATATACCAAACTGACCAGCAAAATATTATCTACATGATGGAATCATCAAATCATATCAACAACATCAAGAACACAAATTCATATTTTAATCATCAAATAATTTGAATTAAAATAAATAAATAACAAAATCACCTTGATTTCTGCACTGAAATGGTTGATTGATTCAGAAAGTACTTTTCGAGAGCTTCGTTTTGATATATCGCACGCTTGAATCGGAGTTCGGTAACGCCTTCTTTCGTACGTTTGATAATGAAGAACACGACATGAATTCAACATTTTCTCTGTATTTTACGGGGTTTTACTGAATGATTGTGATTATTCGAATAAAATAAAATGATAAAAGGGCTATATATATTTTTGGAATATTAGTTCGTGTTGGATCGTTAAATTAGTTACTTGGCCACTAAGTAACTGCAAAAACGAGTATTGGATCGAAAAATTATTTACTTAGCCGCTAAGTAACTGCAAAAATGATCCAATTTATTACCCGTACTGGATAATTATCCAAACCGGGTTTCTTATAAAACACTTTATATGAAAATATTGTAATAATATCCCGTGTTTCGAGAATGCGGGTTTTGATGATTCACCGAGATGGTTATCGTATCGAAAATCTAGCGCCGGGCCGCGCACGGGTCAAACCGTAATCCAGATTGAAAAAGTCAAAACACGGAAAATGTCCAGAATTACTAGATTAGGTTAGGAAGGAGTTTTCGGAAGAGTTTCGGGTTGTAAAAATGTAAAACGGTTGAAGTCGGACGATTCCCGGCTTTATAAAATAATTTTGTAATTATTCGGAAAATAATTAATAAATTCATAAATCAATATAAAATCATTTAACAGCCCAAAAATTACCAGAAAAATACCGTAATTATCTATATTTTATTCTGGTCATAATAAAATTAACAAACTTATACTGTATCACATATAAGCATTCACATATTCACACCAATAATCAGATAATTCACCAAAAATCACATAATAATCATATAAAAATTACTTATTAATCAAAATAATTACACGCGATATCCCGGATGTTACATCCTTTTCCCCTTAAAAGGATTTTGTCCTCAGAATCATTCTAAGGATCAGAGAGTGATACCTTCAAGTATCCCACTCTCATTTTCTCGGGTTTATTCTTCAACCTTACATTTTTCATAAACTTTTACTTGCAGCATCAACCATTACTTAACAACCTCTCGTTGACATCATATTTTATCTGTTGCTCATATAACCCAACTCGAGTCTCCATTTTATATATAATGGAGCTACATTACTTTTCCTAAGTATACACGTAAAAATACCGTATGAATCTGCTAAACGTGTGGCGATGAAGCCAACTTACTTACACTTATCCTAACTATTTTACTGTCTCAAAAGGGACCATCATAATGCTTACTAATTAGCATTTCTTTATAATTTCTAGTAATCCGTGCTCATGAACATTTGCAATAGCTACTGGTTATTGAACCTCATTCCCACATGTTTCTCTATTCAATTAACTTAGTTAATAATCACTTCGAATCGCATTCGAGGCACTTTAGTCGTTCTTTTAATCTTCTCGTCCATCTGCGAATGATATACTGGAACTATGGCGTATTCTATTTCTAACGTTCTCGAGATTACTCCAGAGTTAAAAATTAATGAGAAAATCTCGACTGAATATGACTAACGCACAGACTTATCACAATATTTTATTTTCCTTGAAGCACAATCGAGGATGTTTATCGAGTGAAGATCTCTTACCATTTTAAAGAAAGTACACTAACCTGGAGGCATCACCGGCATACTTTTAACCTATATTATCATTTATTTTGGTTCTAAGGAGTTCTCATACGAGATTGACTGCAATATGTTCCTTGACGTCTAATCACATATAACGTTTATTCTTTCTTTATGCCATACTATCAGACAGTCTTCTTTGACATCTATGTCTCGTATCATACCTTCGGAGTAGCTTGAATCTCTTGAGTTATCATTGTTTAACCAAATTCCTATCTTTTTAGTTCCGCTTTACTTAATATCCGTTCATCTAGAAGTAGTACATACCATTCTAGTTCGATATAATTTATCATATTGTGAATACTTCTGTCGAATTTCAAATTACACAATATTGATTATCTACAATTAGTTTCTGGATCTGATGACGTACCACCATTTTTTTAAGCAGCAACTAACCCACTTATGGGATAAACAGTTTATTCCTAAATAAGAATGATCAGGTTTAAATAACCTATCAATAATAATGCAATTAACGCTTTCCTCACTTTTGGTTCTCAGGTGACATCACCATGACATTTCTTGGAGAAATATATCCATCTAGTCTTTGATGTCCCACCTTAACTCCTTCACACGTGTATCATTTGCTAATCTATCCCACTATTTCTTTCTTCATATCTGGCCACTAATGATTTTCCTCTAAATCTCTATACATATTGGTACTCCACGGATGGATTGAATATCTTGGGTTGTGAGCTTCTTGTCAACTTCCATTCTTCCATTCTGTCACTGGTGGAATCCCATATTCTGAAATAAAATCTGGGAATGCTTTAATCATCCTTTTGAGTATATATATATATATATATTTCTAACGATAATATCATGATATATTATTTCTCCTTGACGTTTTTTTACTTTCTCTAGCAATTCCGGCTGAAAAGTCATACTATACATCTTTGCATTTTTAGGTTTGCAAACTCAGGCTTCCAATTTCAACTTTGAAATTCCTTTTATAATTCTTCTGACACTGTAGACACGTTCGGTCTTTCCTTTTTGATTAATGCATCTGTTACTACATTTACTTTTCCTGGCATTTTATGAAATTTCTTTATCACCCTATTGATTCCACTTCCTTTTCTATCTCCGTTCTTTATTCTCATAGCTTATTCAAAACCGAACTCTTGACATTAATACTCATTTTATCGTCATACCAAATTAGATATTAATACGAACTTTGATGCTCACAACATCCCATTCTGAAGTAAACATCAATCATCTGTATTAATACCACTTTCAATATTTAACAACAACCTAAGTATCAACATCATTCGAAAACTGAATTAAAACTGTATCTCATACTTTATCCCAAAACAGAAATACTTGACAAATCATTATTGTATGATTATCAGAAACAAGATGTCCTTTGATAAAACTTTGTTGCAAATGATAACATCTCCCTGACTGTCTAATGAAATCCATACTTGTGTAGTTATTAATTTCTACTTTATTCCATCTCCCTTCTTCCTTTCTTCTCGTTGTTTCATCTTAAATCTTTAGCTCTTGAAAATATTCTTCTCACTTATCCATACAAATGACTTTTTATTTCTCTTGTCCATTATGAAGGGCAAACTCATCCAAGTAAAAACTCACACATTTACAGCAATTTATGAATTATACTAGCGTCCTTACTTTTTCCCAATTCCTCATTGTTTTGATTTCGGATTTGAAAGTCACATCAAAATTTGACTTAATCTAATTGGAATCGATTTCCATCTAACTGACCATTAATTGGTAAAATTAACCAATTAACTTACTTAATTGATCAATTATACCAGGTGATGACTAGCTAAATGAAATCAAAAACCAATTACATATAGTCAGATTGGATGTAACAACCTCCCTCGAGAACCAAGATCACAATTATTTGGAGTATCACAGGAATATCAATAACATACGAAAGTTTACATTCTATTTTAAAAGCAGGGTAATCTCTGAAAATTTGGGTAGCATATTGACTACCAGTCGGACTCAAGCCGATACCAACAATCAATTAAACAACCAACAATCAATCCTCACGTGTACCAATCCACTGCCACTTTCTAAACTCACCATTTCACCATTTCACCATCTCATGTAATGTTAATCAATACAACCCATATTTTAGCTCAACCTAGGATTATAGCGAACGATTCTGATGATACCATGTCATTTCTCATATCTTCTGATTATAATAGAATATCAATACTGAGTATAATTATAAATTATTCTAGAATTCTTCTAGTTCATGTTTTAAATAAAGCTCTCTACTTCACAATTCGTCCATCCTTGGCAATATACACTTGTTCTTATTAATTAACTTGTTCAACCTCTGATGACCAACACCTGGTCTCAACCAACACTCTTAAAATCTTGCGAATGAGTTCATTTGGTTTTAAAGCTTCACATCTTAAAAATTATTGCAGTCAAACCACCATACATTCATCTCCTCTTATGTCTTTCCATATTGAAACTTCTTTGTTGATCCTGTTACAAGCGTAAATTTTACCACAGCTCACTTTCTTGAGTGGGAAATCCCAACCATCCCTTGATGAACACACTTAAAGTTTATTCGTATCTAGCATTTCTTCGATCTTGAATCTTCATGATAAATATCTCCCACATGATTGAGGTATGCTTCATTTTTACAATGTTTTAATCGATTATCTGGTTATTATTAAGAATTTCTTCATTCACCTTCATTATCCAATCGATCATTTGCCTCATCTGATACATGCGGCTTTACTTTCTTGTTTATCTAGTTAATTTACCTTATACGATTTGCTAATTACTTCAATTCACGCCAAAATTTCATACTTGCAACATATCATGTATACAGATTTCCGCCTTTGATATAATGTCCTCGCAACAATCCCGTTATCGACATAATGATTCCTTTCTACAAGTAAATGTCTACCATTTTTTGGCTTGCAATTGTCCACACTTTTTACGTAACTCCATCTGCTACACGGGTTCATTTTACTTCCTTTTTAAAAAATTCAAAGGATAGACCTTACACAAGAAGGAATTTATGTATACGATTCTGATTAGAAACTTTTTGTAAGGAATAAGAGTACAAGGAAACAATCGGAGAAATTCATGAATCAACAAATCAGGATTTAAGAAGAATAAATGAATAATGATTTGAATAAAAATGAGACAACCACAAGATGGCCAGTCTTTCATACCATATGGCACACAGCACATGATTAGGTGGCGTCCCACCAGACTCTTTGTCGTTTCGACAAATCGTCACACCATAACACTGCTTGTCCCAATTAGAAAACAATATTTTGAAGAAGGACTGATTTGAAAGGGATTCAACAATCACCTTATAAAGCTGATCATGAAAGAAGTTCATACTTTACTCGAGATTTATAAGAATGATAAGAAAAAAATGATATCATTAATCGCCATCCGCATTTTATCTGTTTACAACTTCAACGCTTGTCCGATCAATAAATCCCATTATGAGTCATATATTAACTTTAGAAAGTTCTCTGAAATACTTTCTTAAATCAATCATTAGAATAAATTCCCCTGTACTGGGTCTTGTATCTTTTGCGTTACGCTTTCATGTTAAATATTTCTATAATCCGACCTTATTTTCACGCTTTACGAGATTTACAGTCACAACTTCAAATTTCGCTTATGCTGCTGATCATTCAACATATCGCCTCATTTGCTAATAACGTTCTTCCTTTAAAAAGGTCAGGAAATTTTCTCAATCTTCTTTGCTCATACTCGGCTACTTATGAATCAATGTATCAGAAGTTTGGGGCTCACAACACACCACAATATTTAAACCTGTATATACAGTATTATATGCATTGACCCTTCTTTACACAACCACGGATCGCAACAGGTTAAAGTATGAAAACAAGCCATAACCTTAACTTTTATTACATCGTACCAAATCCCAACTAGTTCAATGTACAATTGATAATGATATCGTTCATACAATCTTGCATAACTTCTCTACAATATAAAGCTCCTGCTAGCTCGTTTCAACTTAACCTGGAATCCTAGCTCACACACTGGATTGGGAATCCTCGTTACTAACAATTTCCTTTTCAACTGTTGAAAACATAAAAAGATTTGCAAGAGTGAGCTAACTAGCTCAGCAAGTCATAATAGCAATAAATGAGGTTAAACAATAACCAATTGAAATGATTCAGAAGAATCAAGTTTCTGAATAAGAAATGATTAGAATTAGATATTCACTTTTCATTTTAAAAACTAAGGTTAGGATGCTAATCAGTCACACACTAACCCCGAGCAAGGCTCCCAACTTTGCTCTATATACTGGATCCAAGGCACGCATTGGCCTATTAGGACCACGAATCTGGTCTGACCACGAATCTGGCCCACATTTATAAAACCATCCAATTCTAAAACAATTCAATATGATAACCAATGTAGTTCAATAAGTTGGATCATAAACAATATTTATCATGAAGCACAAGGTGATTCACAATACCATAAAGGTATTGTTAGGTCACACTTTCACTGTAGAGGGGGTGAATACAGTGTTTATTACAATCAAATCAAACTTCAAGAACTTATGTAACAGAAAACAAACTTTATTGAAACAATAAACTCTGTTACAATCTGGAACTGTTATCTCTCAGTGATGAACAAAATATCACGAGAGCTGCTAGGGTTACAGTAAATAATATTCTCGATAATGATAACACTTATAGTGTAAACCCTATGTCTGTGTTTATATACTACATAGTTACAAGATAATCGCTAATTGATATGGAATATAATTCTGCTTCCTAATATATATCAATCAGATATCTTCTATTCCAAGTATTCCATTCTTCACGGAATTCCTTCTTCATGCATATCTCTTCTTATGTTTATCTTGATCTTCTTAACTTCAATCAGCTACTGTCCTTATCTGATCGTCCTTCAGCACTTAAGTTCTGATATCTATCTCCTGATGCTTATCTCCTGATAACATAAGTACTGATATCAAATCAGTACTTATGTGAATACAGTGTTTATTACAATCAAATCAAACTTCAAGAACTTATGTAACAGAAAACAAACTTTATTGAAACAATAAACTCTGTTACAATCTGGAACTGTTATCTCTCAGTGATGAACAAAATATCACGAGAGCTGCTAGGGTTACAGTAAATAATATTCTCGATAATGATAACACTTATAGTGTAAACCCTATGTCTGTGTTTATATACTACACAGTTACAAGATAATCGCTAATTGATATGGAATATAATTCTGCTTCCTAATATATATCAATCATATATCTTCTATTCCAAGTATTCCATTCTTCACGGAATTCCTTCTTCATGCATATCTCTTCTTATGTTTATCTTGATCTTCTTAACTTCAATCAGCTACTGTCCTTATCTGATCGTCCTTCAGCACTTAAGTTCTGATATCTATCTCCTGATGCTTATCTCCTGATAACATAAGTACTGATATCCCTTAAGTTCTGTCGTCCAGTATAAGTACTGATCAGTTAAGTACTGATTTGTTCTGTTCAAATAAGATCTGAAATCTAAACATAAAACATATTAGCCATGACATTATCAAATATATCTAACAATCTCCCCCAACTTGTAAATTAGCAAAATATACAAGTTTAACAGATATTTGATGATTTCAAAAACATTAAGTACAAATGCATGAGAAATAGACAAGATAACTACAACTTACAGTCCTTAAAGCTTTTACCAATTCAACTTCTGATAACAACTTTAGTCTGTATACACATCAGAATTTAAGTAGTTGTAGATCTTTGACTTGGCTTCATCATTTTCTGATCTCTCTGATGTCAGGAGTTGTTCTGAGATAATTCTTCAACAAACATTTCTCAGCATATCTGAGTTCATCAATCATTCTCCGTTTGACATCTTTAAGCTCTGCAGTATCTTCACCAGTTTGAAATATTGCAGCTTTGAGATCATTAATCTTTGCTTTTCTCAACTCCCGATCTAGTCTTATGACATAAGCTTTGTTAGACTCTAGATTGAATTCAAGCCCCTTAATACCAAGATATGTTCTGATCTGTGCAGTATTAGGCTTCATATCAACAATATCACCATTGTGATTTCTGTACTTTGGAACATATCTGCTGTCAGACTTAACAGAATAAAGTCTTTTCTGTCTCTGAATCTGTTCTTTTAAGTAGTTTGCAGCAGTCTCGGTTATTCTGTCATCCACTTGAAGTAAGAAAAGTACATGCTCCAATTCTTCAAAATACTTCAAAGGAATGGCATTTTGTCTTATATGATAAACCCTACCATCTGTCATGAAATACAACATGATGTATTCTTTCAAGTAGGTATGGTAAACCATCTGTACAGATTCTAGTTGATTCAATCTCTCAGGAGTTGCTCCAATACCTGGTTCACTCAAGGAAGTTGGATCATCGGTAGTGTTGTGTACTCTTCTTTCATCAGCACTTCCCAATCCAGTTTTATCTCTAGCTTCCTTTCCAGTAACTACTCTAGCTTCAAAACGACTTGCAGTAGTCTTCAAAGGTTCAGTCTGTTTTGCTTTAGTGAATCCTGGTAGGAGTGTTTTAGATTTATTTTCTGATATCAAGTTAACTTGAGCACTGTCAGAGGTTACTTGCTTCTTCTGAATATCAGAACTTACAATTTCTTGACTCTGAACAACTTGAGCCATGTCAGAGGTTGTTTTAAGAACTTTTCTTGAAGTCAGAGCAAGATCATCTTTTCCATCAGTAATTTCTTCTTCCTCAGGAGGTACATAAGGCTTGATAGGTTCACCAACCTTTTCTTTACCCTTGGATCTTGGATCTATCTGTGGTTGTGATCTAGCCAAAGTTTCTTCAGTATGTATCCTTTCTTTGATCACAATGCCTTTAGGTTTTGGAAGTAACTTTTTACCAGAAGCTTCAGATTTAGATGTGACTTTCTCTGATTTAAGTCTGGCTTCTTCTTCCTTTAAACTTTCCAAGTCCATCCCTGGATTTTCTTGAAGAAATAACTGTCTTGACATTTCCTCATCAAGATCTAGAAGTTCATCAGAACTTATCCTTTTACCAGCAGCAGAACTTATTCTTTTCCCAGTATCAGAACTTGTTCTGTGACTAGCTTGTCTTGATGTAAACCTTCTACCTTGACTATGACCACTACCCATTCCAGAGTTTCCTTGGTCATCTTTTCCATCATCCTTTCCTTGCAGTGACTTGTTGGTTTTGCATTTGGACTTAATTACCTTCTCCCCCTTTTTTGGCATCAGCAGGTAATAAAAGAGAGATAAGTAGTTCCACTGAGGTCTGGATTTCAGTAAGTTGCGATTGCTGAGAAGCTTGATTTATCAGAATTTGATCAATCTGAGCTTGTTGCTTCTCTTGAGTTTTCTCAATATAAGCAACCCTGTCAATGGTAGGTTGGAAGAACTTTTTCTTATCAATTTTCCAAACTTGTTCCTGTTTGATAAAGTTCTCCTGAATCTTGTGTAGCTCTGCATGAGTGTTGGAATGAAGACCTTGTAGATGTTTAGTACTCAATGCAGTGACTCTAAGCTGGGTTTTAAAATCATCAGAATGTAACATTTCATCAGCTTTAGTCAAGTGCTCAGCAAGATGTAAAGCATTTGGAACACATGAAACTGAGTTCCATTCCTTAGTCCACTCCTGACCTGCAGGAGTTTCACTCCAAGGTACTGGTGCATCCCTGATAACAAACTCCTTTACCAGTTCAGACTTAGGAAGAGTCAGTGGAGGAGTATGTCCTGAAGGACCTGCTTCATCAGCATCTACAGTTGTAGCAGCCTCACCAGTATCTCCAACATTTGCAGCATCAGAACTTAGAGAATCAGTATCTTCTGATAAGACAACTGTGTGAGTAGCAATGGAGGCTTCAACATCCTCTAATTGCTGATCTGATACTAAGTTCTGATCAACAGCCATATCCTGATGCTCACCTAAAATCTGATCATCAGCATCTTGATGCAGAGAAGGTGTTAGTGATAACTCAGGAGTTTGAACAGCATCAGTAACAGGTGTTGTAGAAGGATTATTTGCTGTTGGAGCTTCTAAGAAAAATATTTCAGGCACAACCAGGTTCGGAATATCAATTTCAGCACTTGTGCCTGGATCAACAAGAGACATAGAAGGTGAATTAGCCTTGTCAGATACAGGTTCCTGAGATGGAGTTGATGGAGAAGAAGTGACTGGAGCAAATTCCTTGTCTTGTGAGATCAGAGATTCCTGATCCCCTTCCTTAGCTGCTTCCTCCTCATCATCTGAAACTGGCCTTTGTGCCCTCTGTTTCTTGTACTTCCTTGTTGATTTGGATTCCTTGGGAGTTTCAGGAACCGTCATACGTCTAAGCCTCTTGAGAAGCCTAGAACCCCCAATTGTAGAATCCTTCTGAGAAGTTGCCTTCTCAGCTTCATTTACCACAGGTTCTGAAGAGGGAATATGATCCTCAGAATCTGATTCATCTCTCAAAGAAACAGTGGACTGTTCAAGTACAAAACCATTAATCCTAATCATAGTGACTATTAATCTTCCACTTCAACATATGCGAGTACAAACTGAGACTGTTATTAAATTTCATTCAAAGATAAGCCAAGTAAAGGATTAGACTGAGAAATCAGAACTTAGACCTATACCAGAACTTAACAGTCATCAGAACATAATTTCTAAACTCGAAAAAGGAATGCTCATCTTAGTAAATACTCATACAAGTTCTTAGTTATGAACGTCAGAACTTAATCATCAGAACGTGTAACTAGAACTTGTCCTCAGAATTTGTGCAAAAATGACACAATGACTGTTTATCTAAAATAACATAGACCACCATAGAAATTTTCATCATTCAGATGGAGTGATTAGTGTGTGCATTAAGCTAAATAACAGACAAAGAGTAAAGTCTGATCTACTTCAGTACATCTTAGAAATAAGTCATAATTAAAATTTTGCTAAAGAGCTGTCATTATCCTGAAACCTACTGATAAATGAGTTCATGCATGAGTCCACCTCAACTGTTTTTGTGCTAATTTTATGCATCTTTAAAATTCTCTTTTACAGTGGCTTCTCAGTGTAAGTGAGTCACGACTGCTTATCAGAATTTATGCTATTATCAGAGTATTTCTCCAGTAATCATAGAGTGTGAACAGTCACCAAGAAAAATATTTTGCTTTTCTAATGCATATTTACTTAATACCAGCTATGAACTTGGGTCGTCCCATTCACATTTTTACTCTAGATCTCAAAGGAGTACCTGATTTTATTCTTTGATTTTTTTTTTTTTTTAATAAGAGAGGTCTATCAGCACTTAGTACATTCAGCAGTTTTACTAGTATCAGAACTTAACAGATGAGTAGCATTATTCTAATTTGTGACTTAGTAATAAGATATACAAAGTAAACTTAACTAAGCTCAGTTATCAGAATTTGCTAGTGTCATAAGATTTCCACTGAAATAATTACTTCTTTCATGGGATCATTTGTTTATTGAAGACTAGTAGGTCAGTATCTAGCACAATTATCCTCATAGGATTGAATAGTTACTGAAACAGACATATCACTTATCAGAGTTTAGAAACATATATCAGACAACAGTCAGTACTTAAAGACATTTATCAATTAATGCACAGAATATACAAAGAGATTAATTCTGTAAATACTGATCATAAAGTCTGATAACATAGAACAAGTTTAAGCAGATTTAGAGAAAGAACCTGAAATCATTCCAAGTTCATTTACCAATTTTGTAAAGGTAGCTTCACACAGTGGTTTTGTGAAGATATCTGCTACTTGTTGATCTGTGGGAACAAAATGCAATTCCACTGTACCTTCATCCACATGTTCCCTGATGAAATGGTACCTGATGCTGATGTGCTTTGTCATAGAGTGTTGAACTGGATTACCTGTCATAGCAATAGCACTTTGATTATCACAGTAAATAGGGATTTTGAAATATGTTAACCCATAATCCAGTAACTGATTCTTCATCCAGAGAATCTGTGCACAGCAGCTTCCTGCAGCAATATACTCTGCTTCTGCAGTTGATGTGGAAATTGACTTTTGTTTCTTGCTATACCAAGAAACCAACCTGCCTCCAAGAAACTGCAGCTACCACTTGTGCTTTTCCTGTCAATTTTGCAACCTACAAAATCTGCATCTGAGTAACCTATTAATTTAAAATCTGATTCTCTAGGATACCATAATCCTAGATCAGCTGTTCCTTTAAGATACTTAAAGATTCTTTTTACAGCTGTTAAGTGAGGTTCTCTTGGATCTGCTTGAAATCTTGCACAAAGACAGGTAGCAAACATGATATCTGGTCTACTAGCAGTTAGATAGAGAAGTGAGCCAATCATACCTCTGTAATCAGTAATATCTACTGAATTACCAGTATCCTTATCCAGTTTTGTTGCAGTGGCCATGGGAGTGGATGCACTTGAACAGTCTTGCATTCCAAATTTCTTCAGCAAGTTTCTGGTGTACTTAGATTGACAAATAAAAGTTCCTTCTTCACTCTGTTTGACTTGAAGGCCCAGAAAATAACTAAGTTCTCCCATCATACTCATCTGATATCTTGACTGCATTAGTTTGGCAAACTTTTTGCAAAGTTTGTCATTTGGAGACCCAAAAATAATATCATCAACATAAATCTGGATCAAAAGTAAATCCTTGCCATGGTTGAGATAGAACAGTGTTTTGTCAATAGTTCCTCTGTTGAATCCACTTTCCAGAAGAAACTGAGCTAAAGTCTCATACCATGCTCTAGGAGCTTGCTTAAGTCCATAAAGTGCTTTATCAAGCCTGTAGACATAATCTGGATGTTTGGAATCTACAAAGCCTGGAGGTTGTTCAACATATACTTCCTCTTCCAATTCTCCATTGAGAAAAGCACTTTTCACATCCATTTGAAAGACAGTAAACTTTTTGTGAGCAGCATAAGCCATGAATATCCTTATGGCTTCTAACCTAGCAACTGGCGCAAATGTTTCATCATAGTCAATTCCCTCCTGTTGAGAATATCCTTTTGCAATCAGCCTTGCCTTGTTCCTTACAATTATGCCATCACTGTCAGTTTTGTTTCTGAATACCCACTTTGTACCAACAACCGATCTATTCTTAGGTCTTGGCACTAAGGTCCAGACTTTGTTTCTTTCAAATTCATTCAACTCTTCCTGCATTGCTTGCACCCAATCAGCATCTTGAAGAGCTTCTTCCACTTTCTTTGGCTCAGACTGAGAGAGAAAAGAATTGTAAAGACATTCATTCGAAGTACCTGTTCTAGTTCTGACACCTGCCTCAGGATTTCCAATTATCAAATCAGGTGTATGTGATTTTGTCCACTTCCTTGCAGATGGAAGATTTTCTCTAGAACTGGATGCTCCCCCATGATTCATGCTGTCTTCGATTTCATTTTCTGATGCTCCCCCTGAAACTATGCTCTCTGAGTTGGATCCTTCAGTATTTAGCTTTTCAGTACTGTCAGTACTTGACTTATCAGAACTTGACGAATCAGAATTTGAAGAGCCAGATGTATGTTCTGATGCTTCTTGAGATGTGATAATATCTTGAGTATGCTCCCCCTGCATTGGTGCATCTTCCTTTAACGTAGTCACCACAGTTTCAATAACATCAGAGTTTAATCCATCAGAATTTACAGTATCAGGACTTAGACTGTCAGGACTTGAGGTATCAGAATATGAATCTTCATTTTCAAATCTCAGCTGATCATGATCAATGCAATCTTCAAGTCCAGTGATCTTCTTGTCATCAAAAGAGACATTGATAGATTCCATGACCACTTTTGTTCTCAAATTATAGACTCTGAAGGCTTTTGTAGAAAGTGGATATCCAACAAAGATTCCCTCATCAGCTTTTAGATCAAACTTGGATAGCTGTTCAGGATGAGTCTTGAGAACAAAACACTTACATCCAAATACATGAAAGTATTTGAGATTTGGCTTCTTGTTCTTTACCATCTCATATGGTGTTTTTCCATGCTTGTTAATGAGTGTTGCATTTTGAGTAAAACAAGCAGTCTGCACAGCTTCAGCCCAGAAATAGGTTGGAAGCTTTGCTTCTTCAAGCATTGTTCGTGCAGCTTCAATGAGAGTTCTATTCTTCCTTTCAACAACTCCATTTTGCTGTGGAGTTCCAGGATCAGAAAATTCCTGCTTTATTCCATGATTTTTGCAGAACTCTTCCATTATCAGATTCTTGAATTCAGTGCCATTATCACTCCTCAAAATTTTCACAGAATCTTTGATCAATTTATCCAGATGTTTGACATGATCAATCAGGATAGATGCAGTTTCACTTTTGTGTGCAAGAAATACACCCATGTGTATCTGGTGAACTCATCTACTATGACCAACGCATATTTCTTCTTTGCAATAGACATGACATTCACTGGACCAAATAGATCAACATGAAGTAGATAATAAGGCTCAAGAATTGATGATTCAGTCTTGCTCTTGAACGAAGATTTTCTTTGTTTAGCCTTCTGACATGAGTCACAAAGACCATCAGGAACAAACACTGATTTTGGCAGTCCTCTCACAAGATCTTTCTTGATCAGTTCATTTATCTTGTTGAAATTTAAGTGAGAGAGTTTCTTGTGCCAATTCCAGCTTTCTTCAGTTGAGGCTCTACTCACTAAACAGATTCCAGAACCATCAGAACTTGTTGAAAGCTTAGCTTCATAAATGTTACCACGCCTGAATCCCTTCAGAACAATTTTTTCTTTAGATTTACTAACTATTTCACAATGTTCTGCAAAGAAATCAACATGATAACCTCTGTCACAGATTTGACTTATACTCAGTAAGTTGTGTTTAAGTCCTGAGACCAGAGCTACATCTTTAATGATGACATTCCCAAGATTGATATTGCCATATCCCAAAGTTTTTCCAATGTTGCCATCTCCATAAGAAACACTTGGGCCAGCTTTCTCCACAAAGTCTGATAGCAGGGCCTTATTTCCAGTCATATGTCCTGAACATCCACTGTCCAGAACTAAAATATTTTTCCTGTTACCCTGCAATCAAAAAGACCACTAATTATTAGTTTTAAGGACCCAGACTTGCTTGGATCCTTTGGCCTTTTTAGGTTTGTTAACATTTGCAGCGGATTTAGCATCAGATTTTATGTTAACAGTTTTCTTATCAGAACTTATACTACCAGACTTTGAATCAGAACTTACACTAGAAGGAACAACAGAAACTTTCTTTAAAGAAGGTTTTATTTGATAATAATCATAGTACAAACTATGATATTCCTTACAAGTATAAATGGAATGCCATAAACTACCACAATGAAAACAAGGATCTTGTGGTTTGTATCTAACAGACTGACTCTTAACTCCTGATTTTGTAGATAAGGAGTTAATATTCTTATTCTTCCTGCAAAAAGAAGCCAGATGGTTAGAACTTCCACAGTTATGACACGCTTTCCTAGGAGCATCAGGAACAGATTTATAGTTATTGCTTTTATTCACACCTTCCTTTCCATTCCTGTTTTTCCTAGGTGATTTTACCTTGTTTGCATTCTTAACATCTTTCAGCTTATGCTTAAGCTGCTTCTTTGTCATTAAGCCTATGTTAACTTCAGCTGTCTTTTCCTGTTTTAGTTTGTCAGAAGCTAATTCCTTTTTAACTTCTGATTTCTCATTTTCAGATTTTTCAGTTACAAACTTAACAGGTTTTAACTTCGGCTTTTGCTTATCAACAGGCTTAATTTCTACAGTTCCTTTTTCATTTTTATTTTCTCCATAACCTAAGCCCTCTTTCCAGTTTCCACTGCTTAGCAAATTTTGAGTTGTTTTGCCAGAGTTAGTCCAAGTTCTGATAATCTCTCTCTCCTTTTCTAACTCAGTTTTTAGAGATTCATTCATTTTTAGCACTTCATCCCTAACATAAAAAGCATCATCTCTATCCTGCTGAGTTTGATGGAACATGACTAACTCTTTTTCTAAGAAATCATTTCTTTTCCTAAAAGCAAGATTTTCAGAAGTTAATCTTTCACATGTTAAAGTTTGATCTCTATAACTAACAAACATGGTTTTAAGATATCTTCTCAACTCATTAATATCATCAGTATGAAAAGCATAAGTAGTCTGAGGTACCTTTGTTTCAGCAGCTTCAGAACTGCTCTCAGAACTTGATTTATCAGCATTTGCCATCAATGCATAGTTCTCCTCACTTTCAGAGTCTGAGGTGTCTGTCCAGCTTTTCTGCTTTGTGACAAGAGCTTTGCCTTTGTCACTGTTATTTCTAGAGAACTAACAATGAGATTTACAGAAGGGGGTTGAATGAAAATCTCAAAACTTTTTCAAGTTTTGAGCAGTTTATAAAGACTGTGTGTTCAAGATGAACAAGTGTGTGAATTGCTTTAAGCTGATACAGACAGATATATATTCAAACACAAATGTAAAGAACACAATAAACCTTTAAAAACTTTTCTGGTGGATTTGTTGTTCCACCAGAGATGGTATTTCAGAAATTCTGTGATCTAAGAATTTGATCACAGCTGCATCCTAGTACAAACTAGATAATTTTTCTCTCAAGATTTTTCTAAACAGCTCTGGAAAAATTCTTATCTAATTACTAGCTACTACTTGGTTTATATATTACCAAGTTTACAAGTGAAGACAAGGATATATAAAATAATAAAGTAAGATCTCCACTTGTTTCTTCTCCAGTTCACTCCAGTACTTTGTTGACTTAATGTCTCTTTATACTAGAGTAGAACGGCTGCTTTTTCTGATGTTCCTGAAATTAGGCTGCCACATTTCAGTTATCTCTGTTCACCCACGTGCCTCTGTTTGTAGGTACAACTACCACTTATCAACGGTTAATCAACAGAACATCCGTTGAAGCTTTCATCCGTTGATGCACTCATCCGTTGAAGGATGTTATCCGTTGAAGCTTTAGAGACATCCGTTGAAGCTTAGCTTCTCATCCGTTGAAGGTCTTTAAGTCATCCGTTGATACCACTTCATTTATACAAAATTACAAGGCATGAAATATTTACAATTGGCCTTCCTATCTGCATATCTTCTAGTAGTCAACATGACTCATAGTTTCTCTCAACTTCTAAGAATTACATCTTAAATACAGAGACTGAAATATGCTACAACACTAGACTTATTTCTAAGTAAAGCTACACCATCAACGGATAGCCAAAGTGGTCTTATCCGTTGAGGCTACAGACACTGAATTTCTACTTAAGTGTTTTGTTAAACATATCATCAAACTAATGCACATATATTCCTAACAATCTCCCCCTATTTATGTCTATAAGAATTGTAGGCATAAATTCAGGGTTATCTTGATGATAACAAAACACTTAACAGATATATGAATTGAAACTAAGTAGAAATTTGAAAATGCTGCAAAAATGTATGTACTAGGAGGAAATTGAAGATTTACAGTATTTCCAAGGATACTCCTTTAGCCTGAGCAAATCATCTTTTTCTTCTTTGTTCCCTGGTTTTCTTTCCTAGCCCTTTGTCATTTTCCTCAATTTGGAGTTGGAGTTGTCTGAAGTATTCAGCTTCATCTTCAACACTGATATCCAACTTAGATTGCATTTCCTTGAGAGTTTCATTGCTGGCAATCTTGAGTTGGTCTTCAAGTCTGAAAAATCTTCTGACTCCTTTATCATCTCTAAATTCCATCAACCAATGAGGTGATTTGTGAATTGTAATTCCCCTTTCTTGAATGAGTAAAGTCCTGGGTAAAGCATTGGGCTCCCTCCAAGTTTTCCTTATATTGGCAATCTTGTTGAGAATTTCAGTCTTGGCAGTTCTGGTAAAGCCAGAATCCTTTGTATAGCTGAAAAGACTCTAATCAAGGTAGAGTAGCCTTCATTCAGAATCCTGTGGAGAGGCCATGTTCTTTCCCCAGCTCCTTTGTATCTAAACACTAATCTCTCTGGTAGCTGTCTGTAAGCAGCTATTCCTCTTACATCCTCCAGCTCATCCAGATAGAGTTCAATGTCTGAAATTTCTTTTATGTCACAGATGTGAACATAATCATCTTTAGAAATGGATGGCTTAGGCTTAGGCTTTTGTTTTTGAGTGAATTTCTTAGAGGTTATGGGAGGTGTAGATTTGGGTTTTCTTTTCTGTTTCTTTGGTAGTGGAGAAGATGTTAGAAGGTAGGCA